>NW_010408940.1:46777-86676 GCF_000710305.1 Buceros rhinoceros silvestris
TCCCCTGGACAGAATTTCTCTAATCTTAGATTATCATGTGAGGCATTGGAGTTTATGTGAGTCACTAATATCACCATGTTGAACTTTTAGTTTGCCATGGTACCTGAATTTGCCTAAAAGCATACTTGTGCTCAGAACAGTGTCTTTTACCTTTCTAGATGTTGCATGTGGTAGAGAATCCACATCTTCGCGGTACCACAAGTAGTACTTTTAGCAGATTCTTTGGCAATATACAATATATATTGTCCATTGGAGAATCTCAGATTGGACTTGGCAAGTATGCTTTTAGCTTGTTAATAAATTATTCTATTGATACTATATTTATTGTATTGATAATAAATTATTGAAGGCCACATTTCCATAAAGGAAATACATTCAAGGTTTGAGTTGGGAAGGCTGTGTAAAAAGTCCTGTATTCTGAAAACCTTTAAATCTTAGTTTGAAGCTTTGAAAGCTTGGAACAACTGCTTTTCAAGTTGTTGTTGATGACAAAATGCTTAGTCATTGTTAATCTGGAGCTGGATAGTACCCTGGAAACCTGCCCGTGTCACCAGTGAAACCTGTCTCTACTATTTCCATAATTTTGCTTTGCCCATCTGTGATCCCCTGAAATCTTTGACCATTACAACTTAGAAGATAACCTTTAGATAATGTCTACCTGGGAGTCTTGCTTGCAGTTTAGTAGGAGGATCAAATGGTGCTTGGTTCTTCACATATGTGCCCAAATACCATCTGTCTGCTTAAGTTGCCACTCTTTTACTTTCAGGAAGCCTGAAACCTTTCTTCCAAAAACTCATTAAAATGATTTAAGAATTCTCAGTGTTGAGCTGATGTTTTGTTTTGCAGTAGCCTTTGCACACACTGGAGACAGAGTAGTCTTATTCCCCCACCCCCCTTTTTTTCTTTTTTCATTTTTTTTTAACACAGTCTGAAAGTGAGCATAACGACAGAGTACCTATAGCTGTATGTAAATCTATTTGGTAAGAGCAGTCATTGTAATGGAACAAACGATGTCTCTTCTTTCTTTCTTTCCTCTTTTTTCCCCTCTTGTTCCTTCCCCACCTCTCCTAAGTACATAAACAAGTAACATACAAACCCAGTGCTTTGTTCCACTGTGCAAACTGGAAGAAAGTGATACACAAATTTAGATGCTGTTTACTTTGAGACAAATTAGCATTTTAACTGTAACCCTTAAATCATCCTCTGAGCTTCGCAGAGCCTGTTAGGTAATGTTGGGAATTACTGATATTTTATACAGTAAATAAAACCTTTTGTTGGCTTTTGTGACAGCCATTCCAATTCGAGGGTGCTGTGAAGGCATCTGGCTCTCTAGGGACCATCATGTCTCAGCCCATCGAGGTGGGAAGAAGTGTGAATCTGAGCTTGCTTGGCTAGGATTGCAGTGCATGTTGGAGCTAATGGATAGCCAGTGGTCTGATGACATGTACAGAACAGCAGACCCAGCATTTTCTGAAAGCAAGTCTGAGCTAGGCCTTGAGAAGAAAGAAAGCTCCTGTACTTCAGAAAGTAGGGTGGGAATATATGAACCAACTAGAAATAGGCTCATTATAAGTAATGAACTGGAGACGGTAGGTTTTGGACTGGAGTTGTGGTTTAACAGGCAGATGATCTCTTCTTACGATATGCAGTTGCCATTTTTGAAGGGAGATGTTTCCTCAGCCTGCCATCCCCTCCCCTCTTTTCACGTGTTGGCCTCTCTTGGGTTGGACCTGGAGCTCACCAGACCTTTGTGGGGGTCAAATTAACTTAGAAAAACAGTGGAAAACCAGCCTGAGTATGCTTTCTGCCATTTCTGTGAATGGCTCACAGAATTCTGTGGATTTGCTCACAGAAGGATCCGAGGTCTCTGTAGACAGCATAAGTTAAGCAGTGGGAACCAGTGGCTGATGTGGGAAGGCAGAGAAAGAAGAGGTGGGGACTATTCCCTTTGTGGTAGCAGTGAGCTGTTAAAACTGCTCACCCCATCTCAAAAAACAAATGCGAGCATTGATGGCCTTAAAAGTTCACCTACATCATTGTGAATGGTCACTCTATCTCTGAGGACAGCGTTCTTGTAAAACATTGGGCAGACTGGGGGTTGCCCAACTGGGAAATTTCTGAATTAGAAACCCTATTAATGACTGAGTTTGGGGCATAAAAACCCCGGAGGTTGTGGTGGTTTGTTCAAAGTCAGCATGGTGTTCATGTAGATGCATGCGGAGTGCATCTGAAGAAAGGAGCTTCTGTTTGATTTTACTTGGGTAGCTGATTTTCATATTTATTATAATACTTCATGCTTAAAGTATTTAGTGTGCATAGTTGTGGTTTGGTGATTTTTTTTTTTTCTGAGGGGCAACCACTTTATTAGTTCCTTCCAGACCCTATTTTTGCTGTCATTCACATCACAGCAAGCACTTCTCCCATTCCCTGGTGCCACACTGTATGATACTACAGCATTTGCCTCGTTACAGGCGGTGTAGTTGCCACCTGTCCCTTCCATGTATGTTAAAGTCGCATGCTGGTATTGAGTCGATGCTTCATTTTCTGAAGTCTCTATCACTGCGGTGTCTGAGCAGCTACGTTGATGAAGTTGCTAAATTGTCAAAAGATTTGCTAAGTGTTTTAAGCATTTCCTTAAATATTATTCGTAAAATACCAAAAGAAAACTTTGTGTTCTCTGCATTTAGGAGGAATTCATTTCTGTCTGACGTAAACAAGTCACACACATGCACTAATTTTGTCTTTAAATGTCAAGGTAGTTTTCTAATAAAGAACAGCAGGGGTTTTGTTTTTTAAAAGATAATTAGCTTGATCAAAATGTTTACTTCTGTCTCCTTGCTTTTTGTAGTCTCTTTTACAAAACAGCAAATCAAGTAGATTCTGAAATCAGTACAAGACTGCAGTTTTGATGTGAGGAGATAAATGGCTTCAGAGCTCACTGTTTTCCTCTTCGTAGCAGCGATAACATTGAATTGTTACTTTAGAATTGTATTTTTGAATTGTATTTTTGAATTGTATTTTTGAATTTTTGAATTAATTGTATTTGAATTGTTACATTGAATTGTAACTTTAATTGTTATTTTAGAGCAAAGTTCCACTGTATAGTGTTGTGTTACAGAAAAAATTAAGATAAAATAGCAGGTGGTCTGCGTTTTGAGAAGATCTGGTTTAAAATTGGTTTATTACCTTAAAATTGGGTCCCCAAATTGTAGAACCTTGATAACAGCCTCTGTTGTTAAATAAGGCTCTTGTTAGCAGTAGGAAAGGGTCTTTAAAGAGCCGTTGACTTATTTAATTATAGATATTCAATAGCAGTATCACTAAAATAGTATTATTGATATATGGATTGATACTACCTTTGCGATCCATTCTTAGAAAGGACTCGAGGACTCTCCTCAGTGTGCAGGACTTGCCCTGACAAGGGGGTCAAACCCACCTTCATCATGTCCGGTTTTGATTTAGGACACTTACTGGAGGGGAAAAACAGGGTAAAAATGAGAGCAGTCAATGGAGTGGGATATGCATTTTCTCCTAGTGTTCCCAAGCTCGGGGAAGTGTTGTGCAGCATATCTGTTTTTCTTGCGTTGTGGGAACAGCTTGACTACCCTTCAGAGTTTGGTGTTAATGAATGGAGCAAAGGGAGATGCCAAGGCCGGTTCTTCCTCCGAGGATATGATTTGTATTTTCTGATGATTGCTTTGGGCTAAATGATGTTTGTTACACCTCTGTGAAACAACAGTATTTATCTGCATAACTGCATCATTACTGCGATAAAGTAAAAATCTTCTTCGGGAGTCACCTGTGATGGTTAGTCTATTTATTCAGAGGGAGTAGAATAAAGCTACATGTAAGTAGGCACCGTACATTTATTTAAAATGATCTTTTGGTTTGTAGAGTTTGAATATAATTGAAAATTTCTGTATTATTTTAGGGTGTTACTTCCTTGACTTTGTCATCTCTGTTTTCATCTTGCTGTCTGTCCTTAACAGTATGTCAGAAGGTTATAATTGTGTTTGTCTGCAAGTTCGGAGGATAGGAGAGAAATACATGCAAAAATAATTTTGCTGGTGCTAATAAGAGCACTTCCATGTACCAATAGGCAATGGAATATAAAGGAATATTGCTGGAATGCTCAAAAATGTAGAGATTTTTCCTTCATAGGTGGTCGCTGTCCCAGTCACAGAGGAGTGAATGTTAAGATCTGCTCACCATCATGCTTATCAGTGCAAAGGAGGGAGACTTCTTGAAACACAAAGAAAACCTGTGTTGTGAGGCATTATAAAGTATATTGGGTTACTGTGTAATGTTGCAGTGAGCTAAAAATCTGCTTGGAAAACTGTTGTTCAGTATCAAGGATGGGGTATGGCTTTTTGAACTTTCAGTAGATATCAAAATTTCTGGGAGGGCTATGAGAAAGGAGCATATCCTCACTTTGAAGCTTCTTCCTGCTAGGTGCCACGTTGTTGTAAATTTAACTGACCCTAGGAGTATTGGTCTTTGAGAGCATATAAGAATAGGATTTATGGTTCTGAGTTAATAAAATATGCTGATGCCTCTGTAAGCCCTATTTAGATAGACAGCAGTAATCTCTGTTGAGCAGTATGAAACCATCTGTCTCTAAGTAGTGGAAACCTAATAGTTCACAGCAAGGTTGTACCACATCCAGAGATGAGAAAAATGTGTCTGAAGTCAGAGTAGTTTTAGCTGCATGGTTTTATTTTCTTGTCTAATTGTGTTCCTTCTCCTGTGATAATATTATACACCACGTCAAGTAAACAAGATACCCAAAGCGCACACAGGAAAAGGTGCTTTTAAAGTTCACACCATACCTTATTTTTGCTAGCTTTAGCACAAAGAGCAAGAGCCTTCTGAATCTGCAAGGCGAATCTGAAGTGTGTGGAATTGGTGTTAAAGGTGGGGTATACTGTGTGTTCATAAAAAAACCCTTTCAGTTCAATATTGAGACACGTGAAGAAGTCTTAAGTTAACATCACCACATTGTGTGTTTTTATACAGTATAAAAATGCTGTTTCCAAGTTTTTATCTTTCATGGAAGGAGTTGACGGAATTATATGTCTGGAAAGATAACTTTGAAATTGTAATTTTTCTATTGTGTTTGAAATATTTGACATTTAAATACATGGTTGTATTTACATATGTTGCATTTTCATTACAGCTAATCCTCTTGAAACTTGGTTGGCAGATGCCTTAAGCAGTTCCGTAAAATTGGGACAGATACAGTATTCTGTAACCTTGGAACCTAACTGCAAATAAAGAATATTTTATAATTGTATTCTTCAACTTTTTAAGATTCCTACTTTCAAAATTAAAAGGGAATTGGTATGTGTAAACAGTAAGGAAATAGACTTTAGTGAGGAGGTTAATACCTGAAAATTCACTAATTTGCACCTTATTTTAATGTAAAATATTAATAATCTAGATTTTATATGCTGCAGGCATGAAGATTACCTCTATATGCTACTTAATATATTAAGTAAACAAGTCTGTGTGAATAAAGTATTCTGTGTGCGTTGTGAGGCATGTGTCTTTTTACAAAACGCAACAATTTTCAATATTAAGTTTAATCGATTGCTTCATTACTTGAAAGGAGAGGAGAATAAGAAATAATTCCTTTGACAAATATTATGGGGTTTTTTATAGTCCACAAATACATGGTGTCCATATGTGCTGAGGTTTTGAGTTTTGTTTTGGGGCTTCTTTAAAAAAATAATTCTTATCATTTGCTCACCACTGTTTTCTAGCTTCTGGTTTATTCAGATGGTGAAAGTTATAGCTAAGTATAACTAAACGTGTTTGTTCTATAAGTGAAAAAGCTAACTTAATAAATACCTTTAAGGTCACAGAACCCAACATTAATAGTCATTGAATTAAACAGTCCAAAATACAAGAAAAAAAAATCTATGTAACTGTATAATCCGTGCTTAATGACATACTCAGTGTAAAACTTTACTTACAATCTGGAGGTTTGTAGTAGTTTTTTTTAAACTCGGATTACATTACATTTAGGAGAGTATCCAACAATTCCTTCTATCTTAAAAAAAAAAATTGTTCTTGCAGTTTTACTCCCTCTCATGATTGATCCTGACAGTGGGTGGATTTGTCTGTGCAAACATTGAGTACTGCACTGATGCTTTGAACTGGCTTCCTGTACAGAGGAGTGCCACAGCCTCTGCAGGGAGCTCCACAATAGGTGGCAACTACATGCAAGGTAGATGTTTAAAGTTAGGTAGGGTAGATCTGATTTTCATGGATTATCCTGATTTTCAGGATACATACAGTGAGTAAGGATGGTTGAACCTGATTTCTTTGACTAGGCATGCCCGGTTTGCTCTTTGGCTCTGGGTCCACTCCTTGTTAATCCCTTCAGTCTCTGATTTTCCATTTTCTTTAATGCGAGTAATTCCCCTGAGGTACCTGTTTCACCTGGCAAGAGTTAAATAGTCCTTAAGTTGCTCATATTTTAAATACATGCATTCTTACAAACTTTTCACACCTTTATTCTGTTGAGTTGCTGCTTGGTGGCAACATTTCACATTGAAGTGTCCAGTGGCTGTATTGAGCTGGCTCCGTTTTGCTTACAAAGCTCGTCCTCCTTTTGAAAGGCATAGAATACAATGGGAGTTTATGCCCATAAGTTTGTTTACTGGATTTTTCTGTACATTTGTTTCTCATGTGTTGGCAGTACGTTTTGGCTGTGTTGGGATCCCGAGTCTCCTGTTCTGCATGGTTTCCCGAAGGGAGGATTCCCAAGACCGACAGTCATGGTGATATTTTAAAACTGGGCTTGATGAATGTACTTGTTACTGCTTTGCAAGCCAAGCCCCAGGACATAGTATCTGATCCCAAAATGTGTAATTCGTTTAAATACCACCAGGATAAAGAGCAGTAGGTCATGGAGCCCTCAGCTCCCACAGTGGCTGCGTTGAGGAGAGCTGTGCAGGGCTTCGGGGAGATGATGGGAGTCTGTCCTCACCTTGAAGTGCCAAAAAGATGTGTACGGCTTATTTCCACCTTTTCCCTGTCTCTGTCACTCTTGGACATCACCTTGGCAGTGTTGTGCAGGGAGCTGGCTTCCAGCTTTCTGCCAGCAAGGAGAGAGGTGATTTCCTACTGCAGCCCCTGACCTTATTGATGGTGGCTGGGTGGGACAGGCATCCCCACCGCTCCGAGGCGGCCCTGTCCGCCTGGGATGTGGCACCTGCGGGAGCAGAGGGCAGCAGATAACGAGCAGGCAATTAAACGGCTTAGTAAAAAAAGACACAGAGTTAAGGCTGTATGCTGCTCATCTTCGATTTTCGTAAAGTCATACATATGATCCAGTGAATTGGGAAGTAGGATGAAGGTTATCACAATTTTGACGCACTTAAATGGCTAATCTGTTTCTAAATGGTTATGTTTTTAATCTCAAGCCTCTTTACATGGCTGAGCTGCTGTTTTTTTCTTACTTGACTTTGTTTTATAGGGGAAATATTTCTGATCAGGTTGCTTAAGCTCTGAGTTGTCACGTAAATATGTTCAGTCAAGTATATAATACACATTTTAAAATTTGTCTAAATATATATGCTTTTGAGGGGATCACTGTAGCTCTCAACAGACAGTTACCTAGCAAGTAAATAAATAGTATTTCTTATTTTTTTCAAGTCTGCATTGTTTTTGCATGAAATTGTAACTGTTTGAAGGATCACTTGAACCTTGCAAAATTCTGCAAGATAGTTTTATTATTCACTTGAGAAAAAAGTACCTCCCGTCTTTCAGCAGTGCCTGCGCATACATACGTGCATATATATGTATTTAAATAAAATGTTTGACTTTCTTCTAAAAACTAAAGAACACAACACAAAATGAATGAATTTACATGTGCCACCACATTTAAAATTATCATTACAAATGTTGTGAAGCACGTTTTCTGGAATTTTAAATTTGCTTCCAGTATGTGCTCCATGGATTGTTTTCTTATTCTAGTAATTTTCCTGCCTGGATTACAGTGATAAAATCTGTGGTAGTCTGAATCTTTAAAGAAAAAAACCAAACAAAACAAAACCAAAGTTCGGTGAAGTTCAGTGGAGCAAAGATTGTTAATTTTCATTCATTTTCAAGTAATGACCTGTATTTTTCCACACTTGCATGAGAAGAAAAGTTATTGAAGTTTAGCATGTAGTTAGTTTGTAATCAATAAGAGTTATAAAAACTGTGATTGATATTAGGCACAAGATTGCTGTAGTGTTAAACACCTCAGAACTGTTCACCATTAAAAAAAGATACCACAGTTTAGGCCAGTGTAAGTATCTTTTGGATGCTAGTCTATGGAAGTCATAATAAATTGTATTATCCTTTCTTTTTACTTTGTACAATAATAAAATATATCCAGAGAAAGTAAATCTGTGATTTTAACATCTTTTGACAAGCACATTAGACTGTGGAAAGAGCATCCAAGTTGGGGCTCGGGGCATATGGTGCTACCTTCTGCTAGCATAGCTCCAGAACAAGTCACTGTGTTCACCAAGGGGTCATATTCAGAGTCTCAGGTTCCTTTCTCTGGTGTGGGGAAAAACCAGTTCCTCTTCATATGGAAAAATCAGAAAATAAACTGCAAACCTCATTTCTCTGCGATACTTTCATTGTACGGAGAATGCAGAGATGCTTGAAAATGTTTTGCTATCAGTCATGTTTTTTGTCAAGGCTTTCAAGAAATGCTTCAGAGAAGTTGAGCTTAAACAAAAATTGTGTTGTTAATAATCCACAAGCTAAATAATGCTGTAGCACTGTAAATCCTCAAATTAGCCTATGTAAATATTTATAGCTATTTTTTAATTCTGAAAAGAGATTTAATGCTGTTTTAAAAGAGTAGATATTTATATCATGATGAAAAATTTTTGAAGCATTTCAAACTTGTTTCCATTCAAAGTATTATTTAAATGCTTGTTTTGTGAGTAAGTAGCAACTCCCACAGACTTACTTTTACATCTTAGTAGATTGTCTTATTTTATTTAAAGACTGGTGTATGTAATAGACGATCCAAGTGTTGTGTATCTTGGGAATTCAGCATATGGATGGGGGTACGGAAGGCATTAGTTATATGAGATTTGTTGACCAGCTTTTAATTCAGATTGTCATTTTTAACACACGGTGGTGCAGATGGTAAAGTTTTGACTGTCCGTCAGAGCCCCAGTACCTTAGGGACAGCTGTTGCTGATAAATCTTTTTTACGTGCATTAGGTCAAGAGTAGTCAAACCTGTTACAGCACCTGCTTCTACATATGCAAATCTGTTGTTTTGTCATTTCATTAAACAAGGAAAGGTACTGGTCTCTCGTGGCTGTAAGTAAGCCTGGAACATAGCCCGTCTGAAATGAAATCTAGCAAAAAGACAACTGTGGTTTCTGCAGGATAGCCATGGGATGCTGCTTCTGTTTGGGGGCTTTGTTTCTGGAAGACTGCCTGTAATTTGGAAGGAGGGTAGAAAGACAAGTATATGTTTGGAGGCGAGAAGAAAAGGGAAGGTGTTTGCTGTCATTGACTGTAGGGTAGTTGTGAAGTTTGACATGCCCAGAAGCTAGCGGGTGCCATGTGGGGCTCCCCTACACTGCATACCTCCGTTTTCATCATCTGGTAAGCCTGCAGCATGATTTCCGGGCACTGGAGCATACAGCATGTCTACTTCGGTTTGGAGCTGATTGATCCACGGTATGGAACATGCTTGTGGGATCTTCCCTTGCTATAGAAGGACATAAATGATTGAAATGCTTTCTTAAGAAAGAAAAGTATCATTTGTTTATGTACTTTGGTGCCTAGCAAAAAAAAATTCCTGTCAAATGGCAGCACGCTGCAAGAGCTGATGGTGTACTGCACAAGGTTACGCGTGGGTCGTGGAAACTTTTAAGCTGTTTGTGTTTATTTAATCTATCATATAGAGAGAGAGTGTAAATCACGATGAGGAAACTTCTCCATTTACTGCACTTTGCAAGTAGGACTGTGGTATGTAATAGAAATGGCACTCAGGGATTGTTTTTTTTTTAGCAAACTGACAGAAGATTTTATCCTGTACTGCCATATATTGCTGTGGGGGAGAAAGGGAAATAGTAAAATTGATGAACAAATGTTGCATGCTGTCATTTTAGATTATGTTGCTTTGCCATGAAGTTGTTGCTAATTTTTTTAAAGACACTGTAAAATTCTGCTGTTGCGTAAAGTACCATAGTAGCACTGTGTACTGTGTTAATTATTTCATTCCAAGACTAGTTTGTCAACAGTATCTTAGTCAAGCCACTAGCAAAAATGCTTTTTGAACATTTTGTGGAGGAAGAAAGAATACTGCCCTGACGTTTCAACCTTGTCAGCCACGTTTTCCGATTCTGACACTAGGCATTATTTTTGCAAAGGCTGGAAGTTTAACTCTTCAAGGAACCAGATATCATTTTTATTGGGATATTAATTCTGGTAGGTGCTAATCTCATCAAGATTTGCAGACATTTTCCTTCATAGGCCATTCTGATTTGTAGCTTTTTCTTTTCACAGCAGTATTAAATACCAAACCTTCTCTGATATGGAAGTTCATTAGAGATATGTCTTTGATGGCAGCCCTTTCAGGGCTTCAGTTTCAAATACCTTGATGTAAAGCTTAAGAAGCCATTGTATTGTAAGCCCTCCTTGATGTGTCTTATTTAGATCTGCATAGTAAATCAAGGAAAGTAAATAACAAGGCAGCAGATGGAAGCATGGAGATAAGGCCAGTGAACAATTGTATTTGTATTTTGTTATGATGTTGACAGGAGCTAAAATTCACTAATCTAGTTCAACTGATCTGCATTTCAAAGAAATCTCATTTAGCAGCAACTTGAAGGTTTGGAGGATAAAGTTCTTTTATTGCAGCTTTTATTGCATTCTTTGCTAATTTATCTGGTCAAGATTTAGCCTTGCTTACTTAAAGCAGCAAGCGTGTTACAAGGAGTCTTAAATACTACGAAAGCATTAATGTCTAGACTATGAACTGAAGGTAATTACATATCCAGCCGTGAATAGGCTAATTTAGGAAATACTGTCGTCCAAATGGAATTGCAAGAGAAATGCAGATAAGGTATTTTTCCCCTGTTTTCTCTAAGTGGTTTGTTTATTTATTGATTTTTGTGGGGAAAATGTATACATAAGCAAATCTAAAATTATTAAATATAAAAACCAGAATTTCTTGAACTGTAAAATCACTCATGTTGTACTTTGCTACTCTGTATACAAACTGATAGCTCATATTAAGGTTTCATTTAATGATTCCCCTCTCCTATCTGTTAAACAAAACTATCAAAGAGTGGACTATTAAAACTATTAAAGATAGTTTAGTAGAATAATGCACCACAACTGCTTTTACATGCACTCTGAGTGATGTACACAGTGTATATGTAAGTAATGCACTTTGTATTAGCTTAAGTGCAGCCATGTTATTTGGAAAAAATGTGATAAATATATTGCACAAATCAAATATGATTAAAATAAAGAGTGATGTGAAGTAGAATTCAGGGTCCTCGTTTGGTATTCAAAAGAAGTTATTTAATCTTAAAGCAAAAACCCAGTCTTTTACTTTGATTTAACTTTCACTTTATAATATAAATATTAATAATGGGCTATTTAGAGAATGGATCACAAGTGTGGGTGTGCCTGTTTACAGATATAACAAAAATATGGCAAAGTGTCTGAGACTGACGTATAGCCACTCTATTAATGGGCCGCAGCTCTCTAAGACGTGTAAATCAAAACCATCAGCTGCTGCATTTTAATGCTCTAGTCCTTGCTGCCCTTCTGCAGCCTGTCCTTGTTGTACAGCCCACACCTGTGCCCCGAGGACTGCACTTCCATCTCGTTTGTAGTGTTGCTCTTTGCACTTCTTTGTAGTGTGTCTTCATAGGCTTCATAGGAGCGAAGTGGAGAAGGAGGCAGCTGGGGATGATGGCACTTGCTAGGCTGCAGCGATACCTGATTGATAGCTTTTGACTGTTGGGGCCCGTAGGCTAAGCAGATCATGGGGTGGTAGATGCTTCTTCAATACTAGTACTGGCTTTGTCATCTATTGGTTCCTTCTCCTCATTGCTATACCTCTGAAGATGCTCATACAGTGCTTTGCAGGTCTGCGAGATGGACTCTATAAGGTCGAAAACAGCTTTTATTTTTCCAGGTTACTTTTAATCTAGACTAGTTCCCCAGCATGGCTGACCATGTAGCTCCATGCACAGTTGACTTGGCACAGCGCAGTAGCCAGTCCTGGGAAGGGGGAGGTGGTGCTGCAGCTGCTTCTGCTACTGGAAGAAATGTTCACTGGTCTGCACCCCAAGATACACAGGCTGAACTTCCTTAACGGTGCAACCCAAGTCACATCACAACTGTGCGGTCGCATCCTTATCCAGGCCCCATCTCCCCACTCCCTGCTTGCCCTAGCAGGGATGTTCCCTTTTTGGTCAAAAGTTGATCACTTGTTTTTCAGGGCTTTTCAAATAATTGAACTCTCAGATCTACCTCACCTTGCAATTGCATGAATATCCAAGAAGGCACAAGGAGGCAGTGGGGGTCTGCAGCTGGAGCTGAAGAGAAAGGTGAGGAAAGTTAGGGCTGCTTCAGCCTCAGTTTAGAGTGGCTTAAGTCGTTATGCAGCTGCATCTTCCCTGGAAGTCTTGCCTTTACCCCTTAGACCACTGTATGCCCTGCATGTGTGAAATGAAGTAGAAAATACAAATAGGTGACTTGCACTTTGTGAAATAAATATAAACCAACCAATATATGTGGTGATGAAAAAAAAATCAAACTCTCCTGGAAAACTCCACAGTGTAGCTATTCAGTTTAATTACATCCTAATCTGCCAAGGTTCAGAAGGGAAATTCTGGATTTGAAGATGTCCCGAGAATATCATCCTAATTTACAGCACCCAGGAGCAGACAGGTAGCTCTGCAAGAACAAGTCCCTTCAGGCACAGTGAGGTTCACATTTTTAAATTAGATCTTTCTTTTGTGTAATGATTTAAATCATCCCTTCAAATAAACATATGGTCCTACTGTTTGGCCTTCCTTGGTCTCCGGAGTTTTATCAATCATAGTCTGTTTTTCAAACCTCATGCCCTTGTACCTTTGGCATCGGCACTGCTGACCCTCGCTCCATCCTGTCTAAGCCCTTTTCATGTCCTGACATTGCCTAAGGTGACAAGGAGGCATCCTGCCTGTCACTGAATACTTGCCTCTTGGGCTCCTGTCCCTGCTGGCTTTACTCATGAGTTGCATTCCTCACAAGGCCACGGGAGGGGAGAGAGTTTTCAGCAAAAGGAAGAGTGGGGGACAAAGAAGAAAAGGAGAAACAGACAAAAGTAATGCTGAATTAAGTTTTATGGAATTTCTCGCATCTCTCCCTACGTAGAAACCTTTTGCACCTCCACCAGACTAGGAGTGCTTCAGCACTGTAACAGTACTGTGTGTTAATGAGTGATCTTCTCTCAGGTGATAGAGTTCAAAACCATTTAGAAGTGAGGTACATTAGAAAATAAAACATCAATTCCTGCTATTGTCATCTCAGTGTCAGTGTGGATTGCAGAATCCTGACTGACTGAATTGAGTGTGGTGCTGCCTGTCTGGAATCCCACTGAATCACTCAGCTTTCGTCTTTCCAGCTACTGCTGTGTGTCCCTGTGTTAAATGGCAGCCTAACATTGGAAAGAGAAGGGCAGATAGAGCTGGAAGGTACATTGGAGAAAGGAGGTGGTGCTCTGCCCACTGGGGAATTGCTGGAGAAAAGTATTCCCAGACATACTTGCCACAAGAAGTACTTTGTCAGTTTATCATGATCTTATTTAACCTCCCGAAGCTTGGATATTGGTTTAATTGATTTAACAACAGTTTACCAGCTATTTCCTCTTTGACCCAAATCCAGCATTATATCATTGTGGGCAGATTGCCTGATAGAGTTAGTTAGCCCGTCTTCTATCATCTGACTTGTATATAGCATTTACTTTGGGATGGTAGACAGCCATGCAGGGAATTACTTAGACACAGGTCTTGCCTTTGTTTTCATGCCAGTCCATCTTCCTTTGTATTTTCAGTCAATATGTTTTAAGTAAATATTGAGTAAATCTGCAAGTGAAACGAGTAGTATTTCTCTAACCTTTCATACCGGTTGAAATCCAGAACATAGGAAGAGTTCAGTATACAACTGATGAGGAGACTAGATTTTAAAATATCACAAATTTTAGTGGGTGTTTTCAGGTCATATGGGAGATTTATACCAAAGTATAGGGAAGATTATTGGTTATCTGAATGGCACCGATGCATGGGCTGTAGTAGTAGTAAGACCATTTTACTTGTAGATAGATAATTTGTCTTGCCAATCTCTTTTTGTTATGTTAGAGAAGGGAACTAATGCCAGCACTGATGTTTTCTGAAGTACTGTTTTTTTTTTTTGATCATAGCATAATAAACTTTCTTAAACAGCAGAATGTTAAAATTCATTCATTTAAACAGCACAACATTTAGGGAAGTTTGCAGTATAACACCTTTACTTCTTCGGTTATTTACATAGTGACTGATCTCTTGTTTACTCATATTCAAAGGAAGATTTTGTAAACTTTCTGATTGTAGCTTGAAGCCATGTGTGGAAAGAGTGAGAATCATGGCTTTTCTTCAGCAACCAGTAGGTAGCTATCTTCTGATACCTGTCATGGCATTCTTTCGCAGTGTTGAAGAAGTGGAAACGATAATTTTGAATTGCTGTTACTACTACTATCAGATTGTTTTTAAAGGGTTTATCCTGCAGTAATATTTTACCTGCTGCATTGCACTTGGAGTCCACTTCTCTAGATTTTGCAATTTTGTGAGAAGCTTGCCTTTGCTCATGTATCAATTCTAAGACATTCGGTTCTTGTTTGCTACAGCTTGCTCTTATTTATAGTTAGTATCACAGTGACATGCAGGATATCAAACAGAGCTTGGATTCCTTTTTAGTTGGATGGGTTATATTCCTACCCTTAAGATTTCACATTCTAAACAGAAAAGTTGGGCAAATGGTAGTAGGGAGAGGTGGCCTACAATGTTTCTACAGGCCAGTAGTACATGAGTCTTTGATTATTAGCATGCTGTACAGTGAATTTCCTTTCATCCTCCGTGAAGCCATTTGAGCTGCAGAAGCAAACAGAACAGCAAACATCGTAGCAGCGTCTTCTTTTACAGAGTGTAGAAGTGATGAGGGGGAATAGATAGAACAGTAAACATACTTTGATCCGATATATCAAGCTGACCAAAAAAAGTATCAGTAATACAAATCCCTAACTATTGGTTCTAAAGAGAATGTAAATAAATAAGTCTGGCCATAGATGTAGTGGAAACTTTCTGATTCTGGGGTGAAATGTTAGGATATTAATTCGTGCATTTTGCAAAAGGGACTTTGGTTGCATACTGATGTCTGAACAAAGTTATTTTTGTCCTGTTATATTTTTTTGTGCTAGTACAGGCTGCTTCTTCATATAAAGTGCCAATGCTTACGTCTCCATATAGGGATACTCAGTTCACAGACACAAAGATCTGTATCTAGCAAAACAGCGGACAGGACTGCTTATATTCCTTTGGTACACCTGGTAGGTATGTATAGAATTAATTAGCTTATTTTTTGCTCAAAAGTGACATACCAGTCCATGACAGCAAAAAGTGTTTGTTCCTGATGACAGTCATTCACTTTCTGCTGGTTCAGAAGGCTTCCCTGAAGGAATTTTAATTGATCTGCACTTACCCAAAATAAATCAGTAACACTGCTGTATCCTAGAGATTAAAGCAAAAGAGAAGATACTGGAATACAGAGTATATGATTTTTAAGGTTTGCTTTGAGCTGGAACTTGGGACATGGAAGTGCTGACTTGCATTTATATATGAGCATTGAACTGAGTAGGAACACATGGATGAAGTTACAGGCTCAAACACATGAGATCAGCATACAACTGGAGAAGCAGAACCTTGCTTTGTGGCCTTCTGCCCTGCCTGCTTTGGGACTGCAGACTGGGGAGAGGAAGGCTACTGCTGCTTTACAGTAAGACTTTGCTACCTCATTTGATTTTTTTTTTTCCTATGGTGATGCTGTTTTAGAAAAGTCAGTCAAATTTATTAAGCATGTAGTAAAGTACAGAGGACCATGGGACTTCACTTTGCAGTTCAAAAGGATCTAGCCTGTACTTCAAGTGCAAGTAAGACTAGCCTACATGTGTACATAATGCAGTAATTCTGGTTGTTGTGTGGTGAATATATCAATGTAAAATGAATATTAAGAATTTGTTGAATTAGCACTAGTATAAATGAATATATGAGGAGATAGAACTGGTCATCCTGGTTCAGACCAATGGTTCTCCTAGGTTACCATCTGTGACTCTTTTCCAAGAGTCTCCCTTTTCACTCATGAAAATCCATGCCATCAACAGCTCAGCATCCTTGGGAGTAAGTCCACAGTTCTGATACTCATTTTGTGGAGAAGAAAATCCTGCTTTTTCTGTTGAACTTCAGTTTTACTAGGCAGTTCCTGAATTCAGGGGATAGGGAACAGATGATGTTTGTGCAACCCCTTCATCTTCTTCAGGCATTTGTAGTCTTCTAGCTTGCCCTCCATTAAGTTGTCTCTTTTCCAGTCTAGATAGTTGTGGTATATGGAATTGTTCCTCATATGTAAAGCATTCTAAGCCTTTGATCATGTATGTTTTCTTCTCTGAGCCTTTTCTAGTAAGTTCTGTTGTGTTGTGTTCTGTGCTGGACACCAAAGTGAAGCACACTTTTCAAGATGGGGATTAATACAGTGGCAAATAACATTTTATGCTTTGTTCTTTATTCCTTTCCCAATAATTTTAAGCATTCAGTTTATGGTTTTGACTCTGACAGAGCAGTGAGTTTTAAATGTTCATCAAGCTATCCATCATAAAGACCAGATCTCATTTTCTGTGCAGTAAGATATAGTGTGGTAGAGAGCTGTTTTGTTTAACAGAAGATTCAGATTAGAATATTTATCAGTAATGAATAGCCAAGATGGTTTCCAGTGAAACTGTGTTTAACAGATTGTGATTGCCTGCTTGAGCTGTGCCAAAAGTATTCAAAATTTCTTGGTGGTGGAAAATAAATAACAATAGGAAATTATCTTTTAATTTGTACACTTAAGCTTTTTAAAGTAATATAATCTTGTTACTGTGAATCTCAGGAGTGAAGTAGGTGATTACTTTAGCAGTAGTGACTATTTTATGTGTGCCATACAAAGAAAGACATGTAAAATGTGTGGGATTTCTTCCAAGGTGTGCAGTACATGTGTATGACCAAGAATGACCATGAATTGTGGTTTAAAGAGGTGATTGTAATGCTTTGCTATAAAATATAATATGGATACTTGCACTTACTTTCTCTTTCCTTTCTCTTCTCACTTGTAGATAATTTCAAGTGAAAGTTAAGGACCTTTGGTTCTCTATCTGCCATAGAGGTGACAGACAGTTCTGGAAGGAGGACCGGTTTGAGCAAAAAGGAGAAGACCTTACCTTCTACAACACAGCAAGGTTACTGAGTGACTCTGAAGAAATGTAAGTGATTTGTAACTGAACTGTGGCTATGGCTGTTTCTGCTGTGGATTTATATGCTCTCTGGGAGGAGTACAGTACACGTCATTGAAATGTATTGCTTATAGATTTAAAATATGGTATAGGAAGGCGTTTGTGGAGCATACAGAAAATACATACTCCTCCTATGTTTGTGTGATGGTAAGGTGTACTATATACATTGTGTATACTATATGCATTACTTTTTTCCAAATGGCTGTTAAAGGAAATGAAGTACTTTAAGTCACAAACCTGTTTTACTCCTGTTTTACACTATCTAGATCTGAGTTAATGTAGATGCATAGAAACTAAGCAGCTAAATCCCAGTTAGTCATCTTAGATTTGCTTACCCTCAGGAGAGATGAAGGCATCTCCAGAGGCTGATCCAGCTCATCCTAAAAGTAATGCCTAGGGAATTCAGTATTACTCCCTGAGTAACTCGGTTCTCTCCATTAACCACTTCACTTTAGCCAGTGTTCAATGAACACTTCAGCCTGGCACGTCTGCGTAAGAAGCAGTGCCAGCTTCTTTTCCCCTGCTCATATTGTCGTTCTCCCTCAGCATGTGTAGCTGTTCATAAATTTGGAGAATTTTTCTGTCTGAAAATAACAAGCTATTTCTACGGTTTTGCTTTCAACTGGGTTTATCCCAGCCTTCTCCCATATGACTGTCCGAGGGCTGTGACTGGTACAAAGGGTGATGGGGGTTGGAATTAGCAGCTGAAAGTGTGGGGGAGTGCAGGATAGCTTCTTTTGGCAGCGGTGCTAGTTTCTGCAGCTTAAATTGCTTAGTGAGCTATAGTCTCAGACCTTGTAGATATTTTTAGTGCTCTGCCATTTATAAGAGTGGAAAAACCTGAGTGAGGCACCTTTTCTTATTGTCTAATGGGGATACTGATTTGTTGTGCAAATTGAACTGTGGTAGTGCAGGGTCTTTGATATACTTTGTAAATTGAAATTCAGATCCCAAACCAGGAAATGGTCACAAATGGCTAGCAAGTAAGTGGGTCTCATGTAGTAATTTGCAATGTAGGCAGGATCCTGTATAATTCATGTATACATCTATAATTTCTGAATCTTAGAAATGCTAGTCTGATTTTGTATAGCACCAAGCATGACGTGTGCGTTGGGTGATATCAAATGATTAGTGGTTGAACTAGTTTAGGCGCAAGATCCGTGCTTCTCCTGAACAGTAAAATACTGAATAACATTTCATTCTCATATTAAATACCTGATAAGAGAGTGTAAAGAAGACAGAGCCAGACTTTTCTCATTGGCACCAGCAACAGGATGATAGGCAACGGGTACAAAATGAATATGGAAAAATCCATTTAGGCGTAAATATGAAAAACTTCCTTACCTTGAGGATTGTCATATGCTGGAGCAGATTGCCCAAAGAGGCCATATAGTCTCCATCCATGGAGATACTCAAAAACTAGTGGGACATAGTGATAAGTAGCCTGCTGCATCTGACCCTGCATGAGGTCCCTTCCAACCTCAGCTATTCAGTGATCTTGGGAATGTTTATAAGTAAGCAAAATCAGATGAGATTCTGCTATTTTATTTTGTGATATTTTAATATTTTGTTTTCTTTTTCCTGTTTTGATATATTTGGCTGTTCAGTTTAGACTTTTACTTAGATTCTGGCTAGCTATGAGAGATGGCAGAAGTTGCGAGCTTTCTAAAATGTGTTAAATTATATTTAAAGACTTGTGGATATAACCACAAAAATCACATTGAAGTCTGTGAAAATATTTTTTAGCTATGAATTAGCGCTGTAACTCAGGTGATGTGGACAGTCACATGATGGGGATTTTAGATGTTTAAAATTTAGTATCTTTTTCACTTGATCCATGCAAAGGAAGATAGTTTTTAGTCTCATTTTGTGTTTGAAAAAAAAGTCAAAACTAGGGAGAAAGCACTGAGGGAAAATCCATTAATTCACAGTAGAAACAGCGGTTTTCCTGAAGGCTTGTCAGAGGTCGATGACACCTATAAAGTGGACTAACAATTTCATTATAAGCTCTGTTTTCAGGTACTTGCAAATGGCCATTCTGGGACAGTCCATAATTCAAATGGATGCCAATGTAAACATGTCAAAACTGATCAAGTGTACAGTGAGACTTCTCACTATAGTCTTCCATCTACTATGAATGTGTTATTCAGGGGCTTCCTTGTGTTTTGAAATACTTAAGGAAAAATAACTCTCTTCAAACGTCAGTTTTCTTGAATTTCAACATCAGTTAGTTTGGCAGACATTTTCTGTCCACAGTTTTGCTATAGTCAAAAGCTCGTGTGAGATGGGTGTATAATTTCTGAAAATGGAAAAAAAAATGTTCTAAAAAAAAGGCCTGGGAACTCTGCTTTACTTATGAGCAATGACTTGAAATTTGAAAGTAAAGCTTTAATGGGTTATAAAATGTGCCTTTCTGAATGTCTATCCATATTGCACTGAATTATAAGCTTTTGAAAATTGCTGCTTACTCATAATCAGAAGAGGCATATTAACTTTGTCAGCATATTCTGAAAATATTCTCTGTATATTGTTAAGCTCCTAGAAATGATGGAGTCTGTCCTGACTTGGAGATCAAACACTCTATGGCATTTCAAATGTACAGATCCCTTGTTATTTTCACAAAAGGGTATTGTTTTTTGAATTTTTCTGGGACAGTATTTTGATTTTTATGGTTGTTGAAATTTCTCTTTTTCTGCATTTTATGCTTACTTTTCCCATGTACTCTTTGAGAAGGATGTCAAGAGTGGGATTAATTTCCCTTTACATTAGCTGTCTAAAACCATAGGTGGTGTAAGTATGAGTGGGTCGCTATAGACTTTAGTCAGTGAAGAGAGATGGAGGATTCCCGGGGAGGATTCCCATAGCCTTTTTTAATGTCTGTCTTAAGATGAGATGATTCATCCTTTGGAGATGCCTGTTTCTTGTCACTGACAATAAAAGAAGCCTGAGGTGACCGCACAAATTTAGATGCCTAACTTTTCTATTAAATGTTAAGGCAGATATATTTTGTCTCATGTAACATAATGTGAGACTTAAGAAGCAGGACTGTTACCACTGCCATTGACAAAAACATCCTGCTTTTACATGAGTAAACAAAAACACATATGAGCTTACTAAAAGGACATTTTCCATATTGCTTAGACATTGTATGTAGCCATTAAAAAAATGCTTGTCAAATGCTAGTTTAATATTAACTATGAAATATCAATAGATTTTGAGTTTTTTCTTCTTAAATTTTGTCTCTAGGTTGAGAAGTGCAAATGCTTTAATTCTATGTCATTATTTAATTTCTAGTAAGATAGTAAAAAGGACATGTCATGGGAGTCTAGCATTGGTGCTTTAGTATAGCTTGCAATAAAAGACTGGATGAAAAAATTTGGTGCTAATGTAACAGATGAAAATGTGCTTCTAGCTAATTTTTAAAAGCAAGTAACGAGGTGACTTTCCAATTTGAAAAAGATTGCGCTACTATCAACTAATACTGAAAACATGTTCTATTAAATGAGATTGTGTGAAATGCTATTTCCCATTTGTATTAAAGTATTGTAGATTTCTCTAGTAATTTAAACTATTGTCTGTATTTGAGTAATGGCAGCTACATCGCCTGATGTAGGATGATAACATACCACCTGCCTCAGTTAGTGTTCATGGATAAGGCCTCTATGTGGGGAGCACTTTTTTGCCATGGAGTAACTGAATGGTTCTAGAAGGCATTAGTAGGAATGTATTTTGTTTTTATTTGCTTTTTTTTTTTGTTGAAATATAGGCATATGACAAAGAAATTGTACTGTAACTTAGATTTGTTTGTGTGGCTAATTGTCACGTGTTTGAATTATTGCCTTGGATGACTAGATTTACCTAGGCTTACTCCATATGTGTTTTTAACGTCACTGTGATCAAACTACGGACAGTAGAATATGCTTCAAAGATGATCTCAGTATTATCCTGTTGTAGAAAGAATGCATGTGATTGCTTACAGTAAGAAGTATTCTGTACTTGCACTTATGACTGACTGGGGTGTATCAGATTTTTCTTTTTTTTCTTTTTTCAGTTTTAATTTTGTTTTGAATAATGCTTTAGTTAAGTACTGTATAGTAGCCCATGGTATAAAACTACAGAGAATGTCTGACTCCTGGAATCTACATTCAACATGAGGAAAGAATTATTTTTTTTAAAGAGTACTTGCAAGTTGGCCATTTTTTTAAAGAGTACTGGCAAGTTGGAAAATGCTTAAAGAAGGAAAGCATCTCCTGTTAATAATTTTAAGGTATTTTCTCTTTCTCTCTCTTTCTAATAGTTGCACAAAATAACATCCACCAGTGTTTATGTCACAGTATCACTAAGCCGTGTGCTGTAAACATGAACAAAATATTCCTTTAGAAACACTGTCCTATCAGTACTTGCTGGCCAAGATTGTCACTGGTAGATATGCAGAACTTGAAGCTAGCAAACTGACTCTATATGTAGTTGATACAAGTTTTATGGGCTTTGTTTTTTTCATGATTGTCTGGCTTTATTCAAGTTGGTTTTGTCGCATTCCTATCCTTCTGCTACTTTAAGAATGTTAGTTTTTAATGGCATTTTATGCATTATCACAAAAATCCACTGAACCCCCTCTAGTTCTGAGAAAATAAAAAGGGCAGGTTAGCCAAGAAACTAACAGAGTTCATTCCATTAAACAGAGGATATTTGAGTAGTGAAGAACTGTGTGTATTTGTATTGAACTATAAATTTTGTTTTTTGATTGACATTTTGTCCTCACCCTGTTAACAGAGTTCAAACTGAGTAATCAAGCTGGAGAATATCTGGGTCCAGTGAAGGAATCTGAGCAGAGTGACCTGAGGAGTATCTGTTAGAGAAACTCATTAATGACTGCATCAAAATTAACAGAGAAAATATGGTCTGCATCACAGGCATCTAAATCAGCAGGGGGTTTTTAGTGATAGAAAATTCCACATGGGGTCAATCCCATTCCATGTAGGTAGTGAATCAAGTTCCTGTCACACTGTTGGTCTGAATCAAAATTTAAAGGCAACCTGGATTGTTGCAGGCATTTTTAGAAAGTATAAATATATACTCACAGTTTTACTAAAACTACCTATGTGCTGCGCATCTTGTCTCAAGTTGCAAAGCAGACAGGAGAGGAAGAAAAACTTTTTACTGGCATGTCTTAGTTTCTTTAGCCTGTGTAAGCTCTCTCCAGTGGATTTTGGATGGTTAGATTCCTGAATTACTTGATTGGGAGCATTGATTAATAGGACATTATGCCCATTCTAACTGCCAATTTTCGTCATTTTCTGCTTTGTGAGAGATGGGAGTCATATTACTTTGATTTGAGGAACCTTTCCTGTGGTATAAGGGAGTGAAAGATGGATGGTAGACTAAATAAGGATGCCAGCTAAGCAGATGCCTTTCTCTGAAATGACAATTTTATACACTCTGGTGTCCTGCTGCATGCAGTTGCAGTTATCTGGTGTTGAGCCATTCAGGAATTGGAAATGGTGTGAAACATGCATTTGTAATGGAACACAATATTCTTCATGTAAGATCAGTAAATGTTTTTATAGGATTACTGTCTGTTGGTAAACAGCTGCAGTGTTATGCTTCAGAGGTAGAAGCATTTGAATGGTAATGAAGAGATTCTCGTATACAGTTAACAAAGCATGGTGAGATCCTTTGGGGCATAAGTCATGACGTGTATATTAACAGTAATAATACACGGGACTTCATCTGAGAATTTAAAAAAACTTTATAGAATACATTAATGAATTAAGTACCACCCTAACCCTCTGTGGAGTACCACTGAAATCATTAGGTGGGCTGAATGCAGAAATACCGTATCATTTTCGCTGAATGGTGGTTACCTTGCCTTTGCTGCACACAGGTGATTCGGGAATCTTCATTCATACATGTCCTGATTAATATTTTTGACACGGAGATTTTAAGGTGTAGAGAAAAGGATTGGCTTGGTACAGGCAAACTGTAACTCCAGCATAAACATCACAACACCCAAATCATATGGAATTGTCTGGCTGCTACAAGCAGTAGTTGGTTCGGGCTGTTGGGTCTGCCACTGAGTTATGTGCATTTGAGTTGCGTCGGATTCTGGCATTGAGTTACGTGCAGCCCCTGAGTGGTGTGAGGATCGTGTCCAGACCTTGCCTGTGCTCTGTGATGAAGATGATGTTTTTGACTGCGTTGCTTGAAAAGAGTTAACTTTGGATACCTGGAATGACTATTGTCATAGTGCTGTAATATTGCAGAAGTTAAAACTGCGAACACACAGTGCGGCTGGAATGTGGCCATTTAGAGTAACAATTTCATGAGCTCTGATACAGTGATGTGTGTGTAAGTAAAAAACCCGGCATATTTATATGTGTTAAAACCATCGGTATGAGATACATTAAACACAAACAGCTTTTCAAGGGCAAGACAGTAGTTGCATAAGCACTGTAGTTGCAAAGTATAAGAGCAGAAACCATCTGTTGTGTAGTGTATTGTGATGAAAACATCCGTGCTGAAAACCAAAGCTAATTAAACAGTTACTCCACAATGCAATTTAGGGCTTTTATAATAATCTTATTTATAAAATTGGTTTGGAGAGACAACTATAAAAAGACACTTTGGTTTTTGCCCCATCAGCACTGCTGCCTGTTTAAGGCTGCCTTTTCTACATCATTGCTAAGGGCCATTCACTCACCTCTTGTCCCCTTTGTTGAAGGAGATATCAATAGTACCTTTAAAGTATTCTTTAATGTTTTTGCTATTCTAGACCTTAGGTTTTGTGCTAGTGAAATATAAAATTGCTTTTCTCCTTTATCTGTAGCAACAAATGAAAACATGTAGGTTCTCAACTGACACAATTTTGGCTAAAATCATATTCTTAAATAGAAACCAAGTACGGGTTATGCTAATAGAACCTAATTTGTAATTTAAACTGCAGCTGTTAACATTCAATAATGGAGCCATACATCAAGGAGTTTTCTGCAAAAACAGAAAAATACTAATTCTTCATCCTCAGATCTGCAAATCCAGACTGATGGGATTTCAGCCCTTCATCTTTTAGTGACAGCCAGCAGCATCAGTGGAATAAAACTAAAATGTGATCCCCTTTCTCTCCACCTCCTTCCCCTAATTTTACTCTGACAGAGGAAGAATCACAGTTTTAGCTGGTATCTTTGCTCAGGGGAAAAAATGGTTTGTCATCAGGTATTTTAGAGAGAAAGAGCTCTTCAGTGGAGCGGTTAAATGGTATTTTGATTCTCAGGGTGCATCTTATACCTGTATTTTTGCAAGATGTGATAAATGATTTCTGAGACAGTTACTGAGAAGCAGAATCAAGGTCATCAACCTACCCCCAAGAGGTCATTACCTCTCAGTTCTTGTTTCTGATGAAAATGTTGAACATGGGCGAGATGGGCTCCAGATGAACAATCTGAAACTGTGCAGTCTCACATGAGCAATCCCCAGCCATGTGTTAGTAAAAGATATAATTCTGTTTTTTCAACTGCAAAAATCAGTGACTCTTATCAATTTTTTCTAGATTAATTTTAATTGATTTTGCAATAATTTAGTGCATGCATGTTGAAGTTTATAATTCTAAATCCCCTAACATGCATACATTACTGTAAAGTCCTCTAAAATTCATGATGAAATAGAAACCTTTGGGTATTTTAAAGTTGAGACCTCCTGTATCTTTGGAGAAATTTGGTTTGAAGCCCTGCAGCTAAATTCCAAAGCTGTTTATTGTCTGAAAATGTTACTCCTATACTGGATTTGTCTTATGAAGCTGAGTCCCCACGTATGTCTAGAAATACTCAATTGTCTGAAGAGATAAATGGTATAAATCTGCCACAGCAAAAGAAGTCTTTGCAAATTGCTATATCAAACAAAAATAATGTGGTTTTATACCCAGAACAGAAAATGGTTATCATCGCAGCATTAATAGGCTTTGGTAGCATCGCCATTACTGTTTTAGTTCAAATCAGGACTGCACTTCAGAAGTATTAGGGTAAATTAGCTTTGCTTTGAACCTTTGTGATGATGAAGCTAAACAATGGCAAGTCCTCCAACAACAGACCAAAAGTATGCAGTGGTACAAAATAAAGTGTCTTGAAGCACATGTTGCATGAGTGTAAAGGGCTTGGCTCCAGCTGTTCTGCTGTGCAGGGCCTATCTTGTTGCCCTCCACTATTTCCTAATGTAGATGTTTCTGTAGTTAAATAAGGCCACGGGGATCCTTATCATAGAAGAGTCTGTAAAAAACCCAACCCTTCTTACCTGTGAAAGATGTACCACTTTTTTTGCTCAGGTAGTGGATTAGAGTCTGTAACTGTAGAGGTCTCTTCTGGAATGAAAATATTTTCAAATATTCACAGGTACTTATGTGACCAGAGGACTATTTTTATTTTGTATGTTTAAAACTGTACTAAAGTTGTTTTTATCTAGTCTATTTTCATTAAAACTGTAATTGAAAAGGTGATGTTTTGAATTTTTGATCTCATCTTCTCTATTCACATTTCAAAGGGAAACTTGAAACAGCTACCTTAAAGAGGAGAACTAGGTGATCTGTGGAGGGCTGCCCTTTTCAACTCCCTTGCCTATGGTTATATGATAAATGAAGCAATAGTGAAGTTATTGCTTGTTTATCAGTAATTAGGGGGGAAAAGGGAAGGTAATACTGAAAGCCAAAAGTCAAGTGTCTTTTCACTGTAATCTTGTATCATCTTCTGTATTGTAATAAATTTTGTGTGTGTGTATACACATATGCATGTGTGCATGCAAAAACAAGTATATGTGTATTACGCTGAATTTAATATGGCATGTGTCAAGGAGTATTGCTGATAGCAGCAATATTGATCAGTTGTAGTACATACTACTCCTCTTCTTGTTTATAAGATGAAGCAGTTAGTCTGCTGTTCTAAACAGTCGCAGTGCTTTGTGCTCAAGTTTCTAGTCTTGTTCTGTACATTTCTAGTGTTCTACTGTCCTAGTCAGTGTCTGTAAATGAGGTTGCTATATGCTGATATCTGTAGTTCTTCACTGGACACTTACATATGGTTTATGAGCTCTTAGTTATGACAGCCTTTGCTTTTGGCCAGTCAGCCAGTATTTTGTTTCTATGGCACTATGTATGGAACTGAGTTAATGGCTGACCTGTTCTTGTGTCTTCAAACTGAGTCAGTAGATAGATAGTTACTTTGGTAGCACATTTTGAAAGAGTAAGATGATACTTCTAAAGTGCCAAAGGAAAAAATCCAAATGCTATGAGAAATTGCTCAAAAGCCAACATTTGTGTCCACTAATAATTAATTTTTAATAGTTTAAATTAATGTTTAATAGTTTAAAATGTTACGCATTTTTGCGTTAGTTTTAAAATAGTCATACTGACTCAAATAGCTGAAAAATTGTGCCATTTTTGTTCATGAAGATGAAACTGAATGTCATGGGCTGTAAGGAAATAGATAGTTTGGTAGAGGTCATAGCAGTTTAGGGAAAACAATTAGAGACTGGTCGAACAACAGGAAAACATTAGTTATGAAGTGCTCATTAACTCTCAGTGGTATTAGATCAGCCACAATAGGGTGAGGTAATAAAATGTTTGAACATCAACTGAATTCATTGATAGAATGGTAAAGGCACAAAGAAAATGGAAAAATTTATAAAATGGACTTTATAGTGTTGTTTCCAATGTCATAATTGCACACAAGGCTCATCATAAACACAGATTCTTCAAAACTTGTACTCCGTTGCCATATAGCTGTAGGAGCACTCTCGAACACTCAGATATTCAATGTGTTGAGACATCAGCATAGTGCTAAATTTTTTGATGTTGAGCTGTGTATTTCAGGTATTTTATGCATTGATGGATACAGTACTTCTGTTGACATGCCTTATGATTCCTGTGAAAATGATTTTTAAAAAATGGCAGATGCATATATTCAGTGGCTTTGCTTGTCATTGCAGAAGTCTGGCAAATGTTGAGTTTTTAAGTGTGCTCTGAATTTGGGCAGCTTTACCTTTATTTGCTTCCTGAGGACAAGCAACCATTTACTACCTGAAATTCATACGAATTTCAAAATTAAAAACTCCCACGTATTTGTAATTTTTCTCAATCACTTGAGAGCAGCTATGGTGCCAATGTTTCACTTAATGCTTCACTCACTCTTGGAATCAAAAAGGAGATATGCTTTAAAATGGAACACAGACAATTCTCTTCCTAGATTATAGGAAACACTGAAAGCCTGTACCAGGAAATTCTGGAAGAAGGACCTTGGCCTCTCGAGCTTGTGTGTGAAATTGCTTTACTCTGACGGGTTTTTCTGCTCATTCTGGACCTATCTGAAAGGCTTATAGAGGAAGGAAATGAAGTGACTTAAGTTCACCAAGCAGTTGTTAAAACGATCAATCAGATTAGAAAGTAAATGGAGAGGACAACCTTCATCCTGAAGAATTAAAGTCCTGGAAGAGTGTGTGGTTGTGTACTTGTTAGTCAAGTAATTTTTAAACGTGGCTTGTATATTGGCTCTATTCTTAATACTTACTGCTGGGTTCCCACCCAGAGATCGTATTTGCTGCTGTTGTTGCAGATGGCAGTTTTGTAATTTCTTGATTGCTTCCATAAGTTGATGGTGAAATATTATGAACTTAGCATGAGTCATTGTCAGACAGTGCTTAAAGGTATGAAGAAGGTGCTCTGAAAGCTTTGGTGACTATTTTGTGTTCCTAATACTTCTCTTTCTGTGAAGCTGAATGGTGGCTGGGTTTAGGACCAAGGGAATCCTTTCCATTACTTAGGTTATCTTTCCCGATGTGGCAGGATGCTCTATGTCCTTTCCATGCATCAGATGAAAGTATTGTGTCAAGGGAAGCATGTGAATAGCACTTAAATAGCTGCCTGATTTGTGGACAAAACCAGGGAGAATTGTGCTTGAAGAAACAACAATTTTTGCAAAAATTAGACCCTGAATGCTGGTTTAAAGGTTCTGTCCTTTGGAAGGATTTGAAGCAGTTTAGGTGCTTATGTTGCTCTAGGGACTTTGAGTGCTGTGAGGTTTTAAGGAAGGCTAAGTATTCCAGGAAGTTTAAGAGCTTATGGCATCGTAAATATTTAAGATGATTTAAAAGGTTATGTCCTCTTTAGTATTTGAGTTGGATTAAGTGCTTATATTGCCTTAAGGACTTTTTACTTTTTTTTTTGCCCTAAAAGGAACCTAGAAAATTAAATGCAAAAAACCCTATAGATGCAATGTTTGGGCTGCATTTGAGAAATGCAAAATTCTAGATTTCAATAGTAGTATTAACTTGACCACAGTACATATGCATCAAAGTGGACAGAACAATGGAGGGTGTCTAGGAAACAGCTGGATATGAGATCCAGAAGTGGTAGTTTTTAATACCTT
This sequence comes from Buceros rhinoceros silvestris, assembly GCF_000710305.1. Classification (NCBI taxonomy): domain Eukaryota; kingdom Metazoa; phylum Chordata; class Aves; order Bucerotiformes; family Bucerotidae; genus Buceros; species Buceros rhinoceros. The sequence goes on from NW_010408940.1 coordinate 75,787, forward strand.
GACAGCCAATGCATTGGGAAATATTTTTTTCTTCTGGTGGTTCTGTATGATCTTATAAAGACCATCAAATAGATGATAAGGATAGAATCAGATTGTGAAAATGCAAGGAAACAATTTTGTCTTAGAAGGTGAAGAGTGTCTTTAATTCAATATTCAAGAAAATAGGAAAACATTCAGCTTCATTTTGTAGTTTTGCTGATATTTTACTTCAGTGATAAGGAATAACAAATATATTTAGGTCTCAATAGATTATTTTTTTCAAAATTTAATCAGTTTATATATTTACTGTTGCATTTTGAGGTACTTTGCCTAAATTCTTCACTAAAGTGTATTTACATAATATATATTTTTTTAAAATTCTATGCTTCCATAATTGTGGGTGCATTTCTACAAAGTATGTTTTCTATTTGTTATTGATGAATCACATACACCTCTTGGTACATAAAAAGCAAATTGCCAAAATTGCCACCATTCATCCAACCTATTCTATACCACCTCAAATAAATAGGCGTTAGTCCATCAGTCCAAAATTACATTTTTCTCATGGGCCTCTAATACAGCATTTATGTTGCTCAGTTAATATAGCATAATTATGGTAGCTGTATATGCACAGCACTCACAATTTAAAAGGTGTCCAGTGGTGCCAAGGGGGAGATGTTAAATTATCTCTGGGTTGGTCCTATGGCATGGATATTGTGTTCTGGCAGGCAGAATGTCAGCAGAGTGTCCCTGCTCTTCCATGGTGATATAACTGCTGAAATGTCATCGGCGCAACATGAGGTGCTCAAGGTGACATGCTCTTTGATAGCAGCTCCTCGTTGATCATGCTGCCTAGACAAAAAAAACATTTGAGGTAGAAGAGTGGCATCTACAGGAACAGGAGTTCAAGGTAGGAATAACTTGAAGCCTTTGTGACTGGGCAGGCAATTTACAGCCTGTATGCAGATACATAGGTGAGGTGAGTGAGGTATCTCCCACATGGCCACATGTCCCAAGGAAGTTCGCTGATCATATCCCAGCATGCTGAAATATAATGTTAATTCTGCCATTTCTATTCTAATACTGGTGGTAGTGCTGGCTCACTCTGTCCCAGCAATTATGACCAAGAATCACCAGTAGTTAGTAGTACAGTGTATTCAAAGGGTGGTATGGTCAGAACTGAGTATCTGACATCTTCCAGGCTACGTTGTGACCCTCTGTTAGTTATATATCACTTAATGCAGAGCTGAGAAAAATCTGGTGGAGAATGACAGTTAGAAGAAAAAGGGATGTACTTAAAAACAGAGGTCTGAGTTCAGTGCACCGACTGAGGTCTTGTTGCTATGTGTTGGTTCAGTGCACTGACTGAGGTCTTGTTGCTATGTGTGGATTCCTTACCATCAAATGATTATGTGTTTCAAACTGGGTTTGACATAATTGTGAGTGCAGCTGCTTCAATCTGCCTGCTGACTCGTGGTTCTTAATAACTCTTCCAAATTATTAAAATATATTTTTAATGAAATAAAAAATACAACTTTAATGAAATGTAATTTCTTAACGGTTATGGTAAACTCCATGGATGAAGGATCAGTATTTTTCTGTCTTTCTCTCTCTCAAACTTGGCATCATCTGAGAATTTTAAAAGTACAGTTTCTATATGGATGTTCATTTCACTGTCCAAGAAAACACCCAGATCAGGATGGACTGCTCTTCAGCCCCATTCATAATATCCTTCTTTTGTTACTGGTCTCTACATCAAATTTTTTGAACATATTTTGTATGTGCCTTAAAATTTAATTTAGTCTTTGTTTCCTTAGCTTCTTTTTATGAGTCATACACTTCTTTTTATATGTCATCCACTGCTTCTTTCCCATTCACAAACTATTTTTCTGTTGAAGGAGAAATTTAATTGGCTTGCCAGATTTCGCTCGTGACAAAACTATGTTGGCATGTTTTTTTGTTTAAAAAATGAAAAAAAAAAATCTTGTTGGTCTTGTTTTTCTCAAGAATATTCCAGGAACTGAAACTAATTGGACAAGTCTGTCATTCCTTACCCCTCTTTTTTCACCTTTTTAGACAGGCACTTGATTTTTCCCTTTTCATTGTTCTGAAACTTCATCGATTCTCTCAAAGTTCTGAAAAATCGCTAATGGCTTTTAGAGAATTTCAGTTAATTCTCCTGGAGTCCCTTGGACAACAGTTAACCATCCTACCTATTGAGGCAATACAGCTGTTTGTGGTAATACAGAGTAGAAACCTTAGTCACTTGATTGATTTGAGTTAAAAAGAAATTTTAAAAACAAAGAGTATTTTAAACTTTCGCTGATTTGGTTTTAAGTAACTGTAAATGACAGGTTAGCAGAATTTCAGTGCACTCAGGCATTGGAGGCATTGGAGTTTGGCATTCTTCAAATGGCTTCATGGCATAGCCAACATTATATTCTTACCTATTCTAGGCATGAGCTTGATTAGACTGAGCTAATCTGACAGCATCTAACACTTATTGAAGTGTCTCTTTATCTATTTTCTCTGTTCTTCTAATTTTTTATCGCTTTTGTCGCTAGTTTAAGCTATCAGATAGTACTTGTCTTTTATATCAAAGGCTAAGCAAAAATATATTTGTCTTTGCACCCTCTGCAAAATATCCTGATCAACTTTTTCTTGAATTTTCCTATTACTACTAAGGAATGTAAAAAATGCTTTCTTGCTACTAAGTTTTTTCTTTTTGGAAGTTACATTTCACTTTTTTTTTGCCGTTCTGAATTTGTTCCTGTGTTGTCATGTTTTTCCCTCTTGTGTATTCATGTTCATGGATCTGTACTCTCCTTAAGTTGCAGGTCCTTGAAGAATTTGTGATTTAGCCTTAGTTTGCGCTTATGCTCTAAATGTTATTCCTTTATGAAACTGTCAGCTCTCTTGAACTCTTTCATTCTTCCCTTCACGTTACCTTCCACAGGATCTCAGCCACCGATTCATTTATCCAAGTCCTTCTGTAATCTCCACTGACTTTATTCTTCTATTCTCCGTTCTCCTTCCCTTCATTAGAAATGGGGATTCTCTCATGTTTCTTTCAACCAAGCTGCCCTCAATTGTCGTGTTTCCATTGAGGAGGCTGAAGTAGAATCTAAAACGTTTTTTGCTTTGAGTGTTTTACTCAACTTTTGTACTGAAAAATGGTTTCCAACACCTGTCCGGATAGCCTTTGTCCTACTGTCTCCTTTACAAAAAAAATGACCAGATAGTTAAGTTCTTTGTTATTGCTAAGTTCTGTTGATACTTGCTTGCACATTGCTTGGTTACAAAATCCCCCTCATTTGTATGACCTTTTTTTTCTGAGGAGAGAAAACAGTATGCTGTACAACCGAGAAAGAACTGTGCTGGATGTAAAGGCAACAAAATGTCAGTGGAGATGTGAATTTATCTTTTTATACTGCATTGGTAAACAGACTGAATGTCAGCTTATGGTTCTTGTGGCCACATCTAAAATAAAAAAAACCTTTTTGAAAATTAGAGGTGGTGCCAGAAACAATTATGAAAGTGATTTAAGAGCTTGAAAATTGCCTTGCAGTGAAATATTTAAGGAGATCAGTCTGCTTGCCTTATCAAAAAGATGTTTGAGAAGTGACTTAATTACAGCATACCTTCACAGAGAGAAAATATCTGGTGTTCTAAAGAGCTCTTTAATCTAGTATGGAAAAAGCAGGGCATGAAACAATTGTTTTAGCTAAAACAGAATTTATTCTTTAATCAACTCTAAGTGTTTGGGGTCAATAATAGGGTGACTGCCTGAAATTTTATATTCTGTGATATTATAGGAAGTCAGACTTGATGATCTAGTGGTCCTTTCTGACCTTAAATTCTCTTTAATCAATGAATCTTCTCAACTTTGGCTGTTCTTCTGCAAAACACATGGCCCTCTTCCTGACAACCTTGACAGCCTGCAGAAGAGAAATACACTTGGACTGAGGGGGACTTGTAGGATAAGATAAAAAATGAGCAGGAGAGTGGAGATTTCCTTTTGAACTAACTATGGTTCGATACAGGGGATCTGATTTCTAAATTTGTGCCTGGTTTCCATTTTCTTATTCTATGTGGAGAACCCCTTCCAGAAACCCTTAGTCTTGGTAGTTCATTTATTCTTTGATTTTATAGTTAGCTGCCCTCTGGCTGAGATAGTGGGCTTTGTTGACTTTTTGCTTTAAGAAAAATTCAGAAAGATGATAGAAGACTTGTATGTGGAATACAGAGACTATTAGTGAATTCTTTTATCATAGCTCATTGTAAAAGCTGGGAATTATCTCTTTCTGGTTATTGTCTTTTTCAGTACCAAAATGTTAAGTGACTTCAATCAGAACTATGTCCACTAACTAGCCTTGACCCAGTGCAGTACCAAAGATATGGCTTACTGGGTTATTTTTATTTACTTACAGGAATCCTGGAATTTGAGGAAAGAAAATATTCATGTAAGGAGATTACAGACACTTGCAGCACAAGTGTTCTAATCGAGAAACCATCATAAACCCTTTTTCCTCCTCCAAGGATTAATGTTTGGGCTTTGAGATGTGCCTTAGGCTGAAGTTTGGCATTAAAATCCTCTACCCAAGAGCAGATATTTTGGTCAGATATCTTTTAATCAGTCATGTTTTAGGAAGTGCAGAAGAGAGAAAGCACTACACTAATTCTTTGTGGATCTATTGGTTTGAAATTTTTGTGTCAAGAGAGGAATGACTGGTATTAGGCAAATTTCTGATGCATTTTGTGAAACCTTAATGAGGAACAGATTATGCCATGTTTGCTTTCCACATGCCTTTCTTACACTTCCTGCAAAAAATACGTGGAAGCATCTTTAGGTGTCAGTACTTTCTACCTTCGTGGCATGTGGGTTTCTAGAGCGGCCTCAGAAATTATGTGTTTAAAAAAATCTAGAAACAAGCTTGTTGCATCTTGAAAATGAGGACTCACTACTCTTAGGCAAATCAGTAGGTAAGGGCTTTTCTTTACAACAATCAAATTTATCATGCCTATTTTAAGATTACTTTCAACAAATCTTTCTACTGATTTTGCTCTTGTAAATCCTGACATTTGCTCGCTTTGTTGGTAAAAGAGTAGTAAGTCTAAAGAGATTTTCCACTTCATTTAATTAAAAAAAGCTTGACAATATTAAAAGTAAATAAATGATTTTTAATTTTTTTGCAGGTGTTAGAAACTGATAAAAAAATAGAATATGCTTTTGTTTATTTCGTAGTGTTTGTAAGCATCTGCTTTGATGCCAGGCTTTTCCATTTTTCAGCTTACTTTGTAATTTTTTACAATGAACATCTGTGTTTCTTTCGCAGCAGCAACTGCCTAGCTGCTGTGCCTCTCAGTGCGGTCTTTTTACTCGTTGTGTCACGAGCGTGCTTTATGTTTTGTTGCTTTTTACATAGAATGAGTTTAAAAACCCATGAACATACTTACTATTTTGCTTTTTGCTGTCCTGCTGAAAAGATTAACAAGGAGAAACAGTGCCACTGCGCTCCTTAATTCAAAATTCATTGCAGTTTCTCCATTGGAGGTTTTGCTTGCAGTGGCATGATTTACCATGAGCTTGGAGACCACGTCTTTCTTACATTATGTTCATCATGGGTAGTTCTGTGGTCTGCTCTTTGGCATTTGTGTAAGTCATGTTAGGACTGAAGCTTGACCAAGATTCACTTACCACAAAGTCAGTTTAAACCAAAAAAAAAAAAAAAAAAAAAAAAAAAAAAAAAAAAAAAAAAAAGGAAAATATATTCTATTTTTAAAATGGTAGAGCAACCGTGCTTGATGCAAACAAGCGAGTAGCATCCAGGGGATTGCAAGGTGTTCAGTGGGATGTTGCCTATACCGAAGGATTACTCTGTCTCCTAGTTCTGAAAAGAAGGTAAAGTGTCACAGTTTTGGGCACCTCTTTTATAAGCACCTGTAGAAACTCAGTGATAGCATGTGACACAGTGCAGCAGTAGCTTACAGCACATTCATCTTGCACTGCTGCAAGTTGCTGCTGAGGAGCTGTATCTTCCCGCAGCTGAAAAGTGAAATGTGTCCCATCACCTGCAGGAGCTTAGAGAGAGGGGGGGCTCTTGCCTGACAGTCACCTATGCCTTGATCACATCTTGCCTGCATGCAAGACAGTCCTGTTGTCATTCTGAATCCAGATGTTTGCCTAAAATATGTCAAAAATGTGTTGCTATTAGAAAAGACAAAGTAGCAATACAATTTGAGCTGTGTGCTTCCTCACTTAGAGCAGTAGTACAAAATACATTTGAATAGCACAGGAATTTGATCTTCCTTGGCTCCATTGCAGCATATCCTTTGTATTTTTTTCTTAATGCATGAATTAAATGGCTTTGGTCCCCAGCTTTCTTGTGGGAACATCTCTTTGGGGCATTGGCTTTTAATTTCCTTGCTTTGCAAAGCCCTTTAGTAACCTGGTGGTGCTGTGCTTAACTTACTCTGGTCCAGATTCTGTTGTTCTGTGTGCCAGAGGACATGATTTAGAATGTCTTTTTGCCTGTTCAGCTTAAGCATGGCTCAAGTAAGGATGCGGTACAAGCAAGGTGATTCAGGTATTTAGCCTCCTTATGTACTTGAAAAAAATTGCATTGCTTCTGCTGACTGAAGATTCCCTATAGAGATAACAACCAACTGGAGATGCCTGACACAGGATTTTCTTCTGTTTCTTGGCCCTCACTGAATCTGAAGGAGCTGTAAGCATGTTAAATGCCTTTATCTGGTCCATCCTGTCCACATGATCAAGCTAAAAAGTGAGGATCCTTTTCCTTTGATCTCCATCTGGATCCCATATTTAATTTGTTGGGTTTGGTTTTTTTTTTTTTGGTGGTGGATTTTTTGTGTTTTTTGTGCAGTGGCTCACCTTCATTTGGTAGCAGTTGAGGACTGCGTCTGGAGGGCACATACATCTGGACTATTTCACAGCTTGGATTCTCAGAGGCTTTCATGGGCAGTGATTAAATATGCTCGGGCTGAGGAGGAGAATCCAGAAAGCAGAGCTTGGTCTCCTTGGACAGGGCTGTTTGCAGGTCTCTTTTCCTGCTGTTCTGAAACAGTGTGGCTCACTTAACGTGTGGGTCTCGGCGAGACATCCTGGACAAAACCTAGAATCTTAGGTCTGCTTTGTGAAATAGTTGGCATGTAGACAGTGGTCCACCTCATGTCTGAATTGTAACAGAGTTTATGCTGGAACTGCATAGCTTGCTCTCCAAAACAAGGCACTCCTGCTATCCAAACAGAAATGACTGTTTTGAATGTGGGCGTCTTCTTGGTTCGGTAACATTTATTTCAGATATGGAAACTTTTATTTAAGGGCAGTTGCTTTCACCTCACTGTCGTCTTTAGCTTAAAAATCTCAGATATAGCTGAAGTCAGTAATAAAAGTCATATAACTGAGTGTGTCTGTATTCAGTGAGTAAAGTTTGAATGCTTTTAGTTCAGCAAGTTGAACACGTCTGTGCTCAAATCTAAGGCAGTTCTTATTAGAACTACAGATGCATACTAGGTCATCTAGACCGTGGTGCTTGTATTTTGTAATATATCTACCAAGCTACCTTTTAGTATGTGGATGTTTGTAGGAATACTAGATACAGCAGTGTAGGTTAAGGATAAAATTGAGACGCAAACTATGACTTTTCAAGCTGCTTCTTGTTCTCTCAGCGCTGTTTGGTGCTTCTGATATAAGTTATGGGTTGCTTTTTTTTTCCTTTTAAAAAGGCTAAAGGACTCATTCCACTTACTGCTTTGATTCTTTCCATAGAAATATAATTGTAAGAGCAGCAAAGAAAGAGTGGAAGTGTGAGGTTTGACTGGTGTTCATTTGTATCAGTTGTTTACAAAAGGTGATAAATGCAGTGTGTAACTTCTGTGGGGGAATACTCTTGAAATTTTGTTTTTCTACAGCTGTTCTCAGAGCTGTGAAAAAAATGATGCAGTGCTTCCATAACATTAAATTTGAGAAATAATTACAAGTGGCAGTTTTTGTTTGCAGCAATGCACGAAAGGCCGAAGGCTTTTGTACAGTTCAAAGAGCACAGATCTAGCAGTTGTTGGTTGCCTGCAGGGATCATTTGAATTTTCAAGGAAAAAAAGCATCAGAGTAATGCCCAGACTATTTGTTTGTGTACTCTCAGCTCTCTTATTTAGACTTCACCTTTCACCTATATAAAAAGTTATTCAGAAAAAAACCATACACAAACGTGGCACACCTTAATATCACTTAAAAGATTTTATGTCAAATTTCATTCCTTCTGGTTCTTTCTTATTGATGCTTAATAATGTAGAGATTAATATGAGAAGTAAGATAACAAAAAATGAGGAATGACATTGCTCAAACATGTGGGAATGGTGAAAGCAGATAACAGCAAAGGGAAATCCCTTTACACGTTGGGATCCTGTAGTTATTTGTCAGCTTATTGCATTAGCCAAATTGTACAAGATACTCTGTGTTGCTTCGCTGTTGGAGAGCTCCGGTCAAAAAGGTAAACCCTCTCATATGGTGTTGCCAAGCCTGGAAAACTTGCCAGCTTCTATATCACACTTGCACCTCCGTCACTCTCCATAAATGTGTTGACTGTCACTGTGTGTCTGCCTAAAGCTTCTGCTTATCTAACAGGAGGCGATGTGAATATTTTTATGCTGTGTACCCTAATAGGATTTTTGCTGAAATATTCCATGGTATTTCTCAGAGAGAAAATCTTTTTTTTTTCTATTGCTAGGTGATTATCTTTATTTGTTCTGGCTGTCGGTTGTTGCACAGCTCCAAAACTCCAGAGTCTTTCTGTTTTCAGTCATGTACAGACACAAAACATTTGAAGCTAAGAAGCCTTGATTTGGAGCACAGGGTTTGGTTTTTTTTTTTCCACCGTAATTTGTGCTAGCTGCTTGATTTGTATCACTGAAAATTCTCTCACCTCCCTCCCTTCCTCCAAAGTGCAGTGCCTTGAGCTCAGCCCACACCAGGACTGAGTGGGAGCAGCGGTGGCGTGGACCTCCTCAGGGTCAGCACCTTCCCGCCAGTGTGCCTTACCTGAAACTGCATAGCTCTTCAAGGTCACTTAATCAGTGCCACTTTAATAAATTTTTTAATGGTTAAAAAACCTTGAAATACTCATTTTAGCTTGAAGAAATTAAGGCGTATCATGTTATTCACTGTTGTCACTTGCACAGTATTGTGTTATGATAGCAGTCATAGGCAATTCTTGCTGAAATGATTTCATTTCATCTGTTACTAAGAAGCAGTATAAAATATATGTAGAAAAGAAAGAAGATAATTAAGAAATGAAAACAGTTGAGACTATAAATCAGTTAAGTAACTGTAAATTAGATCATTGAGTAAAATTAAAATACTTGTTGTGACATTTCTGTCCCCTCTGTTTGGATGGAAGTGTTACAGTTGTTGATTTAGTTATTTTCTTGTATGATTAATGTAGAATGTTTTCTCATGTAATAATAGAATTTACTGAAAATCAGTGAGGCAAGTTTGGGGTAAAATTACTATCCTGAAACCTTTTGATTCTTTCCTACAATGTGACAGTAAAATTATTTGGATTATGTGAGATGGCATGTGTTTTCTGATAAAGGTGGTTTTGTTTTAATGCCAAGCATAGCTCTTACTCAGTTTAAAGAATGAACAGTCATCTTCTAATGAAGTTGAAAGAACAGAAAGGCAGAAGGGCTTGATTTGTCTTAACATCGTTGTAATCTGTGGATTGTTGCATTCGTAAATAGAGGTGACCAATGCAGTTTTGAGGTAGATACTTGAACTGCTACACCATGGGATGTAGCCTCCTGCTGCCTCATGAAGTGTGGTTGGATGCAAAAGGTCCAGCTTCTAGAATAACAACTTCCTGGAGCAGAAGCCCTGATTTTGGACAGCTGAGATCCTAAGATCACTGTAGGGCACTGTCACTACCTGGAAATAACCATATGAATCCCAATTGTGTGTCTTCAGCTCTGCAGGAGCAAAAATACCTGGTTTTGTGAAGTCAAGAAAGTGGCTGAAATCAGTATACCAAGAAAGACTTTAAAATACTCTTCTACATGTACTTTACGCAGTCAAAAGGAGTCGTATTTACAGAAGAAAAATGAAGCAGTTGGTCATCTCTAAATAGGGAAGTGGTTTGTATTTCATCACTAAGAAACCCCTTAGTCTTTGCTAAGATAGCTGTTTTAATTAATGCTTCTTCGAAAGTATGGGCATGTGAGTATCTCCCAGTATCAAGTAATCAAAACCAGTGCAATAAGAATGATTTCTGAAAGAAAGTTGTTCATCAATATTCCATGTTGTGAACTGAAATTCAACAGTTTCTTTTTGGGAAAAGACAAGTGGGAAGTCTTTAACGAAGTGCATTTTGAAGCGAGGAAGCAAGGCTGCCACAGGCGTTCACAATCAGATTTTGCTCAGTCAGGTAGGGCATGTCTTGAAACCAGCGTCTGAGTAGGGCTTCTTGTGTGAATGTTGTGAGCAGGATTTTGCCTGGTATAGCTGTTTGAGGTCATGTAATGTAAGTATTACTGGAACTTGGGATAAGAAGGTAGGAAAATAAGGGAGCCCTTGTGTAAGCACTAATTGCCTTTTCTTATGCAAATACCAGTTCCTTTTACCAGCCTGCCTAATGCTGTGCTTTTTACCTGGAGCAAAGAAATAGTTAAATAATAATAACCTGAATTATATATTATCTCTTCAAATAATTTTGTTAACTGCCCTTTGTTTTCCATAGCCATTTCTGTGTTGCTGGTTGCTTGTTCTTCTTGCCTCCTCCTCATTTCTTGTTTGCTGTACCTGATAAACATGCTGTTCTAAGTTCTCTTTCATCCCTCTCCTACTTTTATCTGACTCCCAACTGGAAACTCGAGCGTTACTCTGCTCTCTTTCCC
>NW_010408940.1:86946-103045 GCF_000710305.1 Buceros rhinoceros silvestris
GCCTGAGATTCTCATTTGTCCAGCTTGCTTCTGGCAATTTGCATTAGCTTCTGTAGGATGCAAGCTTCCTATTTAAAAAAAAAAAAATTGTTTTGCTCTCTGTACCTTAGGTACAGAAAACCTTCGAAATATGGAATGTGAAAAGAAAAAGTATTGCTGTCTGTCTGGACTTGCTAAAGATAGTCACATTGCCACTGACGTGGATTTGTGCAGTACCTCTGAACCCTGCAGCTGTCCCACTATGCATATTTGCTTGCTTTCTGGTCTCATGTTTCCACTTTCTCACATCTTTCCTCAAAGTCTCATTCCTCCCCAGTCTATTTCATGCATTGCCTACATTCACAGAAACTGTCCTGGGCTGTGCCTGCTGCTGCAGTTAATCTCTCATTTCTCATCTTCCCTTTACCTTGGAACTCATAATTTCTTAGGGTACAGCTACTATTGAGTTGTCTTCTTACAAAGCTATCAGAGATCTTTTGCTGCATCTCTTTCTCTCAGCTGCAGTGAGGTTGCTTTTAAAATAAGACTCTGGACTGCATGTGTCTGTTCATACTCATCTTAGGCACCTTCTCTAAATTTTGTCCTTTTTTATGAAATTTTACACTGTTCCAGAGCTTTTCCCAGCATTGTAGTGTGTTTTGCATCTCTTTGATGCGTCTTCCATAACTTTAATGTAAAAAGTGTTAATTGAAGGGTTTCTGTAACATCTTTCACTAAGTGCTGTCTATTTAAATTGTACATTATTAGGAGAACTGCCAAAATGTGAGAAACAAACTAAACATCTGATCTGTGACATATTTGTTCCCGAAACTGATAGTCCAGTGGCACTTGTGTTATTGTAACGTTTTACACACTAGTAAAAGATAATTTTGGATTCATATGTAGGAAATACATACGTCAAGAATAATTCAGACATTTAAAACCAGGATAATATAGAGCCATAACTGGAAAGATACTTGGTAAGATACAACATGCTTGTACCAGTACCCTATTTAAATGTATATGAAAAATGAATTTCCAATCCTGTATCAGTTTTAAGTGTGCATGGTCCGAGTATGTATAATCAGTGAATGTTTTAATATGTGTGCAAATGCTTTATGTAGTTTATTTGCTGCACTGGTTGACAAAAGTATACTGCAATAAGTGCCTCAAAAAATTCTTGCTTATTGCACTGACCTTGCATGCTGGTGCCCCGATCCAGCGCAAACCACTCTAAGTGTATTCTATAAAGTTACACTCATCTTAAAATTAGAGACACTTCTTCAGAAAGCACCCTATCAGAAATACACATAACTTTTTTTACTGTAAGCACATCTCTTCCCAGGCTTTGTGTTATTTTGGGGACCATGTAAAAGAACGTGTGAGATTAGCTGTATGGAGATTGAAGACTTAATTTCTGTATAGCGGATGAAGTCAGTCATGTGCCATAGTTGAATTAATCTCCCCAGTCACCTGAAATGAAAAACATTTGTTCATTAGGCTTGCAAAAAAAAAAAAAAAAGGTCCCAGCACATTGCAACAGAGTTACTGTAGGATCATGTGAACAGTGTCGTACATGGGACTATTGATTGCACTGTGAGGGACATCTCAGTTTTCTGATGGGTTCATGTGATTAATTTTCACATTTTACAGCACTTCCTTCTATCAGCGTTGAAGCTTTAATCTCAAAGTTACTGTTTATGGAAAAGTTGCCAATCAAATGGAAAGATGTGCTGTTATCTAAAAGGTCCGGCTTTGCAAGTCTTCTGTCTAAGGAGAAGGTAGATAGGGATGTAAGTTCTAGAACAAAAATCAGAGCAATCTCTGATGGCACAGATCTTTATAGGTGTGATTTTCCGCTTGAAAATTAGTGTTATAGTTGGTGGTGTTTCATTTTTGGATTGTCAGTGTGGATTAGTTTCTTCTTTCTCATTTTTATAACTGTGGACAAAACTGACCAAGGCAATGTGTATAACTTCAAAATAAGTGTTTTAAGTAATGTGATAGAGAAATGAGCAAAAGAGTGGAAGATACTGCACTGAATAAACATATTCAAGCCTTATTTTAGCAGTATATTTGTTTAAAGTGTGTTTAAATCTTACAAATTAAAAAGATTGAAAAAATGTGATTGAGGAAATCCGGTGTGTTTCCTGTAAATGACTACTGTGTTTCTCCAGTCTTCTACACTACATGACATTTCAGTAAAACAAGGACAACTGGTTGATCTTACATCCTTCAGATTTGAGAAGGAAATTCTCTAATTAGGGGAAGAGGTTATGTTACCTGCCTGGTTTACGGAGTGCTATGGAATGCATAAACAAAAAGTTGCATTAATGATCAGTTTTCAGCACAGTAGGCAATTAACAATGGGTGGTGCAAAATGGCAACACATGCTGAGCGGGAGCTCGGGCTACTTCTCATTACACCTTTGAAATTCTTCTACTGAGTAATGACATGTAGGTGTAATTTGGTTCTGTTCACATAAAATGTTTGTCAATATATATTGTCATATCTAAAAAGCAAAAGAAACGTGGTATTGTGAGTGGTCTGGAGAATATTCCTACAAGCATTAGAATACATTTAAATAAAGCGATGTTATGCCTTCAGTTTGAGTAGTCTGTGTAGTCTGGTTACTTCATCTCAGGAAAACATTGCAAGAAAAGGTCCAGAAAATGCCACTGGAAATCATTGTAGGCATGAAAATTATTTCACGTGAATAGAGATTAAAAAGATCAGTATTGAGAGTAGAGAAAAAAAGAGATGACATGGTAAGTGGTATGTAAAATAGAGAGGTAAACTGGGAAAATTGGTTTACTTTTTCTTTTAAAATCAGGGAGCAGGGAGATAGTAAAATAAATTTCTTAAAGTAGGTGGTATGGAAAAAATCAGTACCTTTAAATGCAGGCTGTGTATGTGACAAAACATACTAGGTTTGGGATTTTACTGGTTTGGAGAGAAAATCGGGGTACATGGAATAAATACTGAAACCAGTAGCTAACAGTCCCCTAAGTTCTATAAAATAAATTAAAAAACCGCAATGTATATAATGTAGAATGTTCAAAAGAGAATGCCACCCTCAAATGATCTTTGCGTTTCCTATCTTCTGAGTTACATTTCTTTCAAATTTTCTCTATCCTGTCTTTGCTGAGGTAAAATTTCTGCTATAGCAAGAACACATTTATTAGAAGTTTTTAAAGGGATGATAACATTAACAGAAAATTAATTTTAAGTTTTACAAAGTCCAGTCAATCTGATGGTTGCTATAGTTTTGTCTTTAACTACTTGCCACACAGTACTCATCACTGTAAAATGAGCAGCTGTAAGCCCTATTAACCCTTTAGAAACTCCTAATGATCTTTATAATGAAGTTATAAAGTAGAAAGACAGATTCCTTGAATTTTAATGCTGTTATTAGTAAAACTAAAGGGATTAGATGTTTTAGATAGGGGTGCCTTTTATTCTCAGCTCTGCACATACTGCACGTAAATAGTTGCATAGGAAGTAATTGGCATTATATTGCTTTATATTTTATTTTCGTATCATAAAATGACTAAGACAGGAAAAGTGTTGAGTGATGTAGTATATAATAGAAACAGGCTTATAAAATTTCCCTGGCTCTTCTGTGTATTTATTTCCTGTATTTCATGGCGAAAAAAAGTTTTCTAACTTTCTGTCTGCTTTTTAATTAATTTCTAACTTTTTTGTTCGTTTTTTTGATTCATTACATTCAAGTATTTTTGCTCTAGTAGTTGCTATTCCTTTCTCATAACTGAACGTCTTTTCTTTATACTGGCTTCTTAAATCCTTTTGCATTGCCTTTTGCCATTCTTTCTTTAATCTTTTTCCTTCTGTTTAATTTTTAAATCCTTTGCCCTTTATCTTTTTTCAGTCTTTTTAGCTGCTCTCCTCTCCTTTGATTCTCTCTTAAACATTACTGCTTCTTAACATTGTGTTCTTTCATTGATTTTTTTTTTCTTTTTGTTTTTGTTCTTTTAAACTTTTCTAAGTTTTTTGGTATGCTGTCACACAAGGAAAAATTGATATAAATGTTGCCATTGGAATTAGAAACAAATAAACAGAAAGGATTCAGGTACGTTCAAGGAAAGATGAAACATTTCTGTGTTTACTGAAAAGAAAAACTCTGTTTATTTTTTAGCGGGCATTGAAAATTTTTACCTGAGTCTTTTTTCCCTGATACCACATCCTGTGTTTTGAACAATTATAATTTCAGTATTTCATGGTGCTATGCTGCTAGATACGTTTTTTCTCTTTTCATCCTGACAGATGCTTTTCATGCATAGCAGTCTCCACAAGCTCTGTCTAGTGCTTTATAGTTCTTGTTTGAATCTGAAATTTAAAAAAATGCATTGTTTAGAAAACAGGAAATCTCTCTGTAGTCTTTTATGAGCTTTTTTTATTGATTACTTTGGAAAAGAAAGATTAAATAACTGAATACAAGCGTTCACTTAAATTCATTGAAGAGACAAATGTAGACATAGTTCGTAGTAGCCAGTAAATATGTAATTAAGTTATTTACTCTGTAGTTAATTAGTAGTTACTTAATAACGTCTGCATTTTAAAAAAGAACACTTCTCATTTAGTGTAAATAATAATGGTCTTCCTCTGGTCTGATACAAACTTTTTTTATTTTTAATTAAATGTCTTAATTTTTAATTTACTCTGAATTCCCTGTAATGTGAATGGAGATAGAAGCCTCTATGTAAGAGCAGTCTGAGAATCTGGGAAAATTATATACTGAGGAATATATTATTTTGTAATTTAAATATTTTTTTTGCAGTATTCTTCTATGCAGGTTTTTTTATAGATCAGTACATCAAGGTGGTGGTCTCAGGATCATTTAAGTTTCTAAGTGAAATTTTCGGGTTGCCATAAGACTTGACCAGGAGACACATGCCAAAGAGAAGGTTTAACTACTGTCTCCATATTTCTCCAGTGTACTAAATTCATACATCAAGAGCAGGACTTGCTGAGCCATTCTGCAGTCTCTTGAGTGGTTGGGTAAAGGAAAGGAATCAAAATAGTGTGTAAAAGAAATTCGGATTTCACTAGAAGCCTGTAAAAGGCACTGAAAACAAGAAACCAGATCTGCACCAAAGAAACTTCCGTGCAAGTGTATTTGAGGGTTTTCTCTACCTTTAGGAAAATATTGCCAATTGCAAAAGAATGTAGTCAAAAAAGAAAACTAGGAGTTTCAAATAAAACAGTCAAAACTGAAAAATTTCAGTACTCTTGCGCTGAAAGCGTGGCTGAGAAGCTCATGGGATAGTTAGCTGCCTGGCACTGGCACCAGTGTCTGCGAGTTTTCCCTAGGCATTGAGCTGTTACGTAGGCCAGTGTCATCTGCCAGCGGAGTGTGTTGCTGACATTTCTGAAGTACTGCCAAACTAACAGAGCTATTGGTTTGGTGTGTTGCAGTGTCTGTGGTCAGTGGCATGTGAGTATGGTGCTCTGCTTCCAGCCTCCGTGGGAGAGAACCACATGGAGTGTCTGTCTGGCAGTGCTGCCTGTGACCTTGGACACAGGGTTCTCACCCAGCCTGAACAACAATTGACTCAAATCCACCAGCAGGAGCAGTGATCCAAGGATGACTGGTTTTGGTATGAAAATATTACTGTACCTGAAATTATGTCATCCTAGCTGATTTATAAACCATTACATGAAATAGAGAAGGAAGCCGAGATGCTAAAGGTCTGCCCATGAAAGTGCCTGAAACTCTTCAGCTACTGTTGGATATTTTTCCTGTCTTGGTTGTGACTACAGTCATTTTTCTGGTTGGTGAGAATGCTAGAGAATCTGCAAAGATGTGGCAGATGCTGCAGTTGTTGCAGCTTCTTCAGTGGAAAATAATGGAAAAACATTCTTCTTGGAGAAGAGGAATACAGTATTTGTTGCTGACTTGTTACCAGAACTTTTTCTCTGGAGAATGGTGAGCCAGTCTAAAATAACTTGAGAAGGAGTTTAAAACTTCACATTACAGTTACTAAACAACAAAGCACGCTTTTGGGTTTTTTTCTTTTGTTTTAAACCTGGTTTTGCTAGTATTTTTAAGAAAGCAGAACACAATCACGGTGTCTATAAGCAAAGGGTTTTTATGAGCAAAACTTCAATTGCAGATGACTTCAAAAGCAGTCAGTACTGCCTGGCGATACCTACTAACTGGCAGATTGAGGCATTCTGTATTGCCAACATTCAAACACTTGAAGAAGAGTTTACCCTTGCACAGCATCAGGCATCTTTCATCAAGCAGAGGTGTGCCATCTCCCCTGTGCTCCATTACTGTGGGCTGTGCCTCATTTGTTTGGAGTGTTGGTTCCACCAGTCCTACAGAGTCAATAGTGCTCCTTGTTTTATGTTCTTAGCCTGATTAACAGAAGCAAATCACCATAAAAACTTGATGACACAAAAGATAAAACCATTGAAATAACCAATATTTAGTATTTTAATGCTGAGCTGTGCATCAGATGGTTTTCCTTTGCAGTGTTCGTATCCCATGTGAAGAAAACCTATCCTAGATGTTAGAGAATGGATTTCAATAGCAGATGAGAATGGAGACTGAATGGTCACATACAAACCAACACTGGCATTTCCATGGCAGTGGACAGAGGAAGAAATGTTCCCTTTCTGGTCTTGGGCTGGATAGGGAGGGACAGGACCAGGGAGGATGGAAGGCGCATCTGTGCTGTGTAAAGGGAAAGGAATATGTTCTGCCCCATATTGGGAAGAATCCCTGCTCGTAGGCTTCCCTTTAATGTCACCTGCATTTGAGTACAAAGTACTCTGCTTGCTGAGTTAAAATATATCAGAAAGCCTGTAATCCACTTGTGAAACTGGACGCTACATTTGATACTGTAAGAAGTTTAGGAAGGTGATCTCATATATAAATTCGCACTTTTAATATGTCAGACATTTACGATGAAAGATCTTACATTTTGAGGACTGTTTTGTGTGTGTTCCATAAAGGCGTAGAACTTGTCCTTTCTTTTACATCTGACATACAAATGATGCTACATAAAGCACTAATTGGTTTGCTACTGCAAATCTTGAGAATTTTTATGTGCTTACTTTATTCAAGTGTATTTGTTCATACTGATTATTTGGTGAGAAAAAGAAAATATTTCTTCTATACCAGTTGAACAGACATATCTTTTTCTGAAGCGAGTTGTTTCTCAGGTGACAAGTAGTCTATTTGCATTTAATGAGTTTATTCTTATTTCCAGACCTGGAGGTTGATGGGAAACCTTTTCACAGATTTCAGTACAACAGTTACCTTTTTTCTCCAAGCAGCACTGACTCCTACAGAATTTAATTTCCCATTCTGAAACTACTTTAAATTGAAAGAAAACCAAGGAATGACTAAAACATTTTAGGTTTATTGATAATTGGAGATCTTTTTAAGGACTGAGATATGTAGCTGCAGGTGTAGATGTTTGTGAGCATGTAGTATGCAATTGTTCATCCATCAACTGTTTCAGACTGTGCTGTATGTTATTCATAGAACAGCAAAGAACCAAGAATGATATTACATGTGAGAGAAGAAAAAAAATCAGGTAATTTTGGTATATACTTGTCACTGGGGTAAAGGCCAGATTCTGGATCCCTTTCAGTTTTATTTTGTTCTACAGAAAAAAAAGTTCACAGAATTTTGCATGAAAACCAGTTTTTAAAATGTGTTTCTCTGATCACATCTAAATTGGTTCAAATGATCATACACTAGTGTTAAAAATGGAAATTGAGATCTGTTTTGGCTGGGCATTGACGGCCTAAGTTCAGGACTCACAGATCATCATGACAGAACCAGCTGACAGGGTGGATATTTTACTTTGGTAGTTCTCCCTAGGAATAATTTATTAATAATCTTTTACTCCATCTGATTTTTTTCTTGCCCTGTTTAATATGGTAAACATATGTAATTCACTTCTCCACATGAACAGAATTTTATCTTGTAGCATAAAATCCTGTCATTGCTTTTTCAAAAGCACTTAGAAAATATTAAGTAATCATGAGGGTTATTGCTAATTGCATTGGCTTTAATTTGTCACTTTAAATGTTCTAATTATTTCTTCATGAGGTTATCAGCAAACTCTTAAATAGGACCTCACTGCAAATTAGGCCCTTGGGCCAGGTTATTTATTTTGACCCAAACTTCAATTGAATATTATGATTAAAAATAACTGAAGAATAAATACATTTTAATAATGGTCTTTAAAACTGGAGAAGTTAAAATCTAAGCAAAATTTAAGAGCAACAATCACATCTTGTTATATTAATGAAAGTCCTGTCACATTTTCTTGAAGCTGTGGATGTTACAGCTACATGCATACAGTAATTTGAATGTTAAAAATAGCCCTTCCCAAGCACTTTTTGAAAAGTTTATACTAAGTACACTGTATGAAACTAACTGACCTTGCTTCAAGTTAGTACTGAAAGACTGAGAAGAGTTTGTTTGAAATTCAGTTTGTTCAGGAAAAACATTGTTGTGGGGGAGGAGAATTGAAAGAAGTTACAAAATATTTTGGTTCTTTATGTGGTTTGGCAGGTCTTTCTTTCTCTCTTTGGCATACCAGAGTGCACTTGGATTACCCAGCATCCCATTTGTTGTTTATATCAAAAATGATGCATCAGACACCACTCAGATGAGAACAACTTCCAATTTTTAATACTTTCAACATGTTGTAAGCATGACAAAACCCACGTTAGAACCAATAGAAAATGGATTTTGTAATATCAGTGGCTTTACTGAATATACCAACAAGATAGACATAAGATAGCGTCCAATCAGCGGCACCTCACTGCAGCCTTCAAGTGGAGGAGGGGAACAGGGGTTTATGTGTGAAAATGGGGAGAAAAATTGGAATGTTCCTGAGTGTATTGGACCTCAGTTGTAGTCCAGGAAAATTTTCCAAATTCTGTTTTCATAATTGTTGTGATCACAGAAGTGCTCACTTAGCCAGTCAAAGAGGTGATTGCCCTGCTGTATTCAGCATTGGTGCAGCCTCACCTTAAGTACTGTGTGGAGTTTTGGGCCCCACAATTTAAGAAGGATGTGGAGGTACTTGAATGTGTCCAGAGGAGGGCAACAAAGCTGGTGAAAGGGCTGGAAGGAATGTCCTCTGAAGAGCTGCTAAGGACTTTGAGCTTGTCTAGTTTGGAGAAAAGGAGGGCTGAGGGGTGGCTTCATTGCTCCTTCCAGCTTCCTGAAGAGAGAAGCAGGTGCTGATGTTTTCTCCCCAGTATCCAGTGATTGGACTCATGGGAACAGTTCACAGTTGCACCCCAGGGGAGGTTTAGGCTGAACATTAGGAAGCATTTCTTTACTGAGAGACTAGAACAGGCTTCCTAGAGAGGCAGTCAATGCTCCAAGCCTGTCAGTGTTGAAGTGTCATTTGGACAATGCCCTTAATAACATGCTTTAACTTTTGGACAGCCCTGAAGTGATCAGGCAGTTGGACTGGATGATCATTGCAGGTCCCTTGCAACAGAAATATTCTATTCTATTCTATTCTATTCTATTCTATTCTATTCTATTCTATTCTATTCTATTCTATTCTATAAAATTATTTGACAGACTGGACAAGCATTTTGTGTGGCATTTGTCGTGGAATAGCTTCTGCCCATCCATTTAAGTTTCTTGCCTGTTAATGTATTTCACATTCCAACTTACGACTGGAGATGACTAACCCTTTCACAGGAGTGCTTCTTGTGTAGGTCAACAAGAAACGTATTTTGTTCAGGATTAATTTATCATACGTTTCACTGACCACAAGCAGTGGTGGATGGTATGTTTCTCATTTATGTGAACAAGAGGCAAATTCTTACCTGTTCGTTGAGAAAGGAAAGGTTGTTTCTGGAACAGATGTAGCGTGGCATGGCCTGACATGTCTTTAGGCAAGGGTGAGTCCCTGGCGCAGGCACCATGTCCACATCATTGTAGACCGAGGAAGGGTTTTAGCCATGCTGACTGTGATCTGTGACCCCTGTCAGGCTGCTGTTGGGTGAGAGCGTTGTGAAGTTCTGAGCACTGCATCTACCCACAGTGCTCATGTCTCAGCATCACCAGGACAATCCAGAGCAGCACTACAGGTCAGCCTGTATTTAGAGATAAGTTTTATGGATAAGAGTTGTATACTGACTGGGAAACAAAAGCAGCTGTAGTCATATGAGTCCATTTTTTCTCAACACCCTTTGTAAAATACAGTGTTTGTGTTCTTGACTTCAGTCTGATTTTATACAAGATCTTTGATTTGGCTGTTACTTCCTTTTAACCTCTTGTGGGAGGAGTGATGTAATAAGATGGTCTGCCGAAAAGTGAAAAAAAAGGGCCCTTTACCAGGATGACATTTATACTATCAGGTTATTTTCTTGATATTTGTGATTTGATTTTGCTGAGTAAAGCAACGTTCAGGTTCAAAGTAAGCTCTCTGTTAAAATGTTTGATGTCCAAAGCGCTGTGGTTGGTGTCTTCTCAATTCCTTTCAGAAGTGGCACCACTTCAATGGCCTTTTATCCTTCTGTAATAGTTGAGTGCCCAGTTGCTGATGTGCACTTCCCACAGACTTGACTCTTCTTGTTCTGCCAGAAGAAAGTTTATATTGACATAGGAGGCTTGTACTCCTTGTACACAAATACTGTGCTCTGCTCAGATTTGTCTGTGAGGCACGAGTGCTGCTTAAGAAGTTGGCATCCTTGACTCTGGGGCGTATACCTACCTTTCCTGAAACGTGGAACTTCTTGTAAAGGGGAGACAGTTGGACCTGTAGGTGTTGCTAAAAAAGATACTTGGTTTCTGTGAGCCATTTATAAGTTGTATAAATCTAAATATGTGGACAAGTTTCTATAATTTGTAGACACAGCTAAAAGCCTGTGGTTCTTATGACATTTTTTGTTTTAATTTGGGTTCTGAATTTGAGCAAGTTGTTTCTGGGAAATTATTCAAGCATGCTGGCTAGGAAGGTATACTATAAATCCCACCTGCTGCTGGAGTATTAAGGAAAAAACCATCCCCTGATCCTGTAGTCTGTCCCACAGGCTAGATTTGAAGGATTGCTGCAGAAGGATTGACTTCAAATAAGAATTGTGCTATATCTTTTGCCACAACTTTGCTTTACTCGCTTGCTTAAATAAATGGACTGTTAACCTGAAATCTTCTCTTTTGTCACACCTACTTGTGTTATAGCACATGCACATTCTTCATGTGTAGAAGTTTGACCTTTAAAGTAGCTTCTGGCTCTCTTAAGATTTTTATTAGAACAGATCCAATTTGCTAAGTAATCAGCTCAGTGACTCCTGTCTGATTTAACTTCTCAGCATAACCAGCTGAAAATTGTTTGTGCCAGCCTTGGCTTTCTGAGGATTGGGCGGTTCACGCTTTGTTTGCTCTTTGCAGCATCTCTCTGGCAATGCATGTGGCAAGGACTGAGAAGTGCTGCCCTGTCTGACTTTCTTGCCAGCGTCTGTGTTCACCATTCTACCTCACTTGTTTGGCTCATAAATTTTTCATCTGTAGCTTCATACTTGCTTTCAAGTTTTTAATAAAAATACTAAAAGAAAAGCATAAAGTCAGTTTCTGTAGAAGATCCTAATTTGACTTTCCTATTCCTTGTTGAGGAATATTACTTGAATTCTGTTGTAAACAGAGAATTTTAAAGCAAATTTGAAAGGCAGCTTAACAATTTCAAGAAATTTTTAATTTCTGACACAGAAACTCATGTTCTGTGTTCCCTCAAAGCTCCTCCTTTTCAGTTTCAGGTTTGCTCAAATTGAGAGGCCAACAGTGGGAGAAGTTGTGACTACTGCAGTGGTTTCCTGTCTTGAGATCTTAGCTTGAAACTATTTGTTGATCAGCTTATCCTTTCTGCACTTCTCAAGAAGAAATCAAAGCAGAAGGTGTCAAACTTGTAAAGTTTCATCAGTGTATCCACAAAACAGTAATCTGCCATTAATTTAGCAGTTGTTACCTCTTTTATCAGGGAAGCTAACATGCGAACAGGTGTAGCCAGCCATAGACGAGACAGTTGCCAGTGTTCTCAATGGAGCTTAGATTGTCTCAGCCCTGCTACAGACACGTTGTGAATAAGTAACGGGTTATTTTGTTTTCTAGTTTTCTTACTCTGAGAACTTCAGTGTAGATCAAGTTCATTTTGACAATCTCTAACCTCTTCAAATACAACATAAAATCAGTGATGGGTTAAAATATTGCCAATTATTTTAAATTTTGTAAAATTTCACTGCAAATCTTCAATTAACTGATTTTAAGGGCAGGCAGAAGGAGTAAATAGCATTTTATTCATGCTTATTCTGAATAATAAATTTGGAACATTTATACATCTAGGGACAAGGCAGCATATTCTGCATACCGTTTAAACTAGTTTTCCGTGTGATGCATCTTTGGGATCCCGTAGT
Source organism: Buceros rhinoceros silvestris (assembly GCF_000710305.1). Lineage (NCBI taxonomy): Eukaryota > Metazoa > Chordata > Aves > Bucerotiformes > Bucerotidae > Buceros > Buceros rhinoceros. Next base: position 99,346 of record NW_010408940.1, read on the forward strand.
TGAGCTGGAGCATTAACTTTAGTGATTTCTCTTTGTTCTGTGTCTTCTAGCTCAACTCGTTCTCTGCACATTGAAACGTTTTACAGTAATTGCACAGATAATCTGTAAGGTGTGTAATGTTTGAAGGTGGATTCAGTTATGCTTATGAGAGATTTACATGAGTGTTGCGTGTACCATGTGCAGCACCAAGTAATGCTAGCAGCTAGGTGGGAAATCTTTATTTTTTCTCCTCCTGGTACCCAGAGTATTCACTGTGCAGTTGCATGGGCACAAGAGGAAAACTTAAGAGGATTGTGATTTTTTTATGATTTCTATATTCCTTTAATTTTGTTTTAGTAAGGAATGAGTGACACACTCATGAGAGTGTAATGAGAAGTTGAAGAAGGTATTTACATGTAGTAAGAACCTCCTCAGTGAATTCCTTTACCCAGTTCTGTACATTGATAGTTGACTGGGAAGGTTATTTCTTGATACCAGTTGTGGAACCATAGAAGTGTTTCTGATATTTTTGATGTGTTTTTTTATAAAGTCAGGTAGTAGTGGATGGGCAGACTGTCTTCTCCCTTAATTCTTTTTTGCTGTATGTGTACATATGTGTGTATGTAAATGATGACAAGCTTGGTTGGGTACAGCAAAAATAAAGGACAGCATTCCAACTCAAAATGATGGAAGAAATTGCAAATACGTTCTGAAAAGAGAATGCTGTGCTTAGCATTAGTCAAGACTAATACACTAAGAAATACAGAGTGGAGAATAATTACCTAGACAGCGATTACTTAGAAAAAGATTTTGGGATTGCAAGTGATCCCAACCAAAGAAGAGACACTGATGTGATACTGTGTGTTGTCAAAAGTGCAAACATTAGATAATTAAAGTGAACTATGTTACAGAAGATGTATGAAACTATCAGCACTGTCCAGCTTTCATCTGGATTAATATGTTCAGTTCTGAGCACTTGAGAAAAGATGTGGATGAACTAAAGAGTCTGTAGAACAGCAATGGCAATTATAGTAAGTTTAGAAAATTTGATAGCTTAAAGAAGAGAAGAATAAGAGAGGGAAGATAAATCTTCAAATGCATTAGAAAGCTGCTGCCACGTTGTTCACCTTTAGCCAGGTGGCCAGAACAAGAAATAATGGATTTAAATTACAGCCGAATACATTAAGGCTAGACAGTAGGAGTACTTCAGAATGGGAGGACAGCAAAATTGGAATAGGTGTTCTGGTGAGACTGTGGGCTCTCCAAAACTATAAGCCTTTAAGAAATCCTGGCATGCGCGGCTGAATCTCTTCTGGAACAGCAGATCTCTTTCAGCCCTATGGTTCTCTGCCGATAATGATGAGCTGTTCTTACACACCGGAACGGAGGTCCTCTTGTGTGCATGGCATGTCTAATACTGACAGCCTTGTGGTGGGCCAATTCCTCTAGAAGGAGTAATAAAACGATACTAAACCCACTGAGAGGGTTGAACAAGCTACTGGGAATCCTTATGTACCGAGTACTTTAATAAACCAAGTGCCATCTAGATAGTAACTGCTGGGGTAATTTCCATATTTCAGTATATGATGAGTCAATCACTTTGAGCGAGGACTTGATCCATGAGATTAGGCTGAAACTAATTTCCCTGAATTGGTCTGGATAGGTCTTGAACATTGAGGAGCCCAGCTCAACACGGTGGGTAGCAGAAAATCCAGCTTTGCCCATCACTTGGTCCAGAAGGCAGGTGAGATAAGAAAGCACCTTTGGGAAAATGTCATGTCTTAAGGAGTCATCACCATCATACTTGTGCTATCCTCTGGTTATGCCATTGAATCTAGTGTCAGTAATTGTGTTGAATAGCAGGTGGGACAACACCAAACTCCAACATGCAGAATTATGTGCTATGCAAATGTGATTGTAAAACAGAAAAACTGAAGGAGCAGAAATAATCTTTGATTCTTACAGTTCATCTGCTGATAGAGGTGCTCAGTGCAGCGTTTGAGTTTGGAAGAGAATCACCACCACCAGCAGTGTAAAGGCTACAGATCTACCAGTCGTGGTTCAGCTCCTTGTGCACCGTGGAGCTGTATTTGGATGGCGTGTAATGTTTATCTACATTTGCATGTGCTGCCTTCTGTGTCATAGGAAAACTGGTAGTAGTCTCAATGGATTTACTCGTGTTCAGTTCTTAGTGCAGTACTAGCCTCTGACACTTCATGTTGCTAGTTTCATGTGATTTAATTGGTTTTAATACCTTTGTCATCACTTTGAGGTAATCCTCTGTTCATTCTTCTCTTACCTGTGACTTCTTCAGCTTTCTCTCTTTCATACTTCGTCCTGGAAATTGCCAGGCTGTGTCCCTGAACTTTTGGGTGGTTTATTTGTTTATTTTATGCTCTGTTTCCAGGTGAATTAGCTGCTTTCCTTGCTTTTACTGTTATGGATATACAGGTGACTTGTAAATCTGTCTTCCCACTGATAGTTTTGCTCCTTCCATCTAATTCTGTGTCTCAGGTTGCATCTCTAACATTATATCTTTTCATTAGTAATTTCAAAACAGAACTCCATCCACTTCTCCCCTTTTCTATGAAAAATGACAAGAACACTCAGATTCAGTGACTCAGGATTATTTTCTTACTCTTACTTTCCTCGTGTTTCATATATCCTGAACAGAAACAGCTTTTGCACCTTCTTTTTATAAAAATATCATTCAGATCCATTTTTCCCGTTCGTTCCCCGTGTTAAATTTCCTATTCAGACATTCTTTTGCAATTTCATTTATTCTTCCTTTTATTTTTTTGTTGGTTGCCTCCCTTAAAGTAAAATGAAATGAGCCAATTCCCTGTTTTAGTCTGCTTTCATTTTCATATCCCTTCCTATTTAAAGTACTCTTAAGGTCCCTTGTCTAAAATTTAAGCTACTCGCAGAGCTTTACATGGGTGCTTTCCAAATGTGGTGAACAGTCCTATAACAGATTTTGAGGGGGTGGAAAGTGTCAGTGGAACCAAATGAAGTATCAGTGCTACATAGATTCGCTTTGAGAAAGTTTGTGTGTTAGGTGCAAAAACTCAGGAAATTGATCTTTGAACTTCATCATTTGTGGGGTTGTTTTTTTTTTTTCCATCATCAAGTTTTATATCAAGTTTTATATTCCAGAGTGGTCCACATATTTGGATACAATTTCTTTCGCAGTTACATTTTGTTTTCCACAGCTTTGTACCCATGAGGGAACCTCATGAGGTCATAAAAAAGCCTCTGCTGCATTTGCTCTGCATGCTTCTCATAAGCTTACTTCTGCCTTCTTCCATGCATCAATCAAAAGCTTCTATATACAGAATTTGCTTGTGTTGTCTACTTTACTTTTCTATAGCAGTTCTATAGTGTTTCCTCATTAGATTATAGGCTTCTTTAGACGCAAACGATGCTTTAAAGCATCTGAAAAGCATCCTGCGATAGTGAGACTAAAGTACACAAAACTGAATTAAGTTCATTTTGCAAGGTAGCTGTTGTCTTTCCTGCATTCTGAGTCTTTGTTCTTCCATTTTACCTTCTATTAAGGCATGAATTTTTCTGTTGAAAGGCAGAATATAGAGGCTGCCTGAGAGGCCACTATTAATTCCACACTATCTCTCTTTTATAGTGCAGCTGGCACCCTACCCTCGGGAGAACACGCTCATTGCTTCTACCACATGCTTGTTCTCTACCAGTTCAGGCAGCAGGA
>NW_010408940.1:103143-157298 GCF_000710305.1 Buceros rhinoceros silvestris
CAGGAATCCTAAGTTAGCTATCAAATATTGGTCTTGCCCATGGCAGCACATAGCATTTGACAATGCCTCTGGGCCAGCTGAAAATAATTTCTAGCACGGTTGTACTGAAACTACAGAGGTGTAACATTCAAAGACATGCAGGTCCTGAGAAGGGTGGGATTCGGTGTTTGCTCCAGCAATAAACAAAGATTTGCAAAATCAGTAAATAAAATAAAAATAGTACACTTTTAATTAGACTTTTAAAAACACAGCATGCTGTCCTGAGTATGAGAAGTAAACTACCTGTGGTTGTAAATTAAATTATATTTCTTACTTTTCAGACATACCGTATACTTCCAATACCAAATTCTCACATTCACTTATTCTTGTTTCAGTAATAATTTTCATACATGTGTATGTATTCTTACCATAGTTCTTTCTGCAGATACCCACAAAGATTTCTAGTCAGGTGATTAGGAAAAAGACAAACCCAGTAGCTGTAAACAGGTGGGCTGGGGCGTATCATTTGAGGGAGAAACTCTAGGAGTGAGACTGTTCTCTTATTTATATGATATTACGTCATGTTTGCTTTTACCATATGAGAGATGTTGCTTGCAGAAAAAGAATACTTCTGAAGAGATTTCTTTGACTCTAGAACAGTTAATGTTGTCCAAGAGCAGTGTGTCTTGCCTGTGCTTAATCCAGCTTGGCCGCACTGTCCTTAAGCTTAGACGGAAGTACTGAAATGGTTCCTTTGCCTTCTTAGTATAACTCTGAATGTTTTCAAAGAATAGGTTTTTTACCTTCATAGTTTTGTTCATCTGAGTGTATGTCATAGGCAAATCTTCTTGTTCTTCAAATTTCTTTAACTGACTAAAACTTGCTTTCTGCGTTTAAGGAATTTTGAGGAGTGGGAAAGCTGCCTTCTCTTTAGTGTTAGTCTGCTGCCATGCAATACTTTCAACCTCTGTCATCCTGTTACCATAATAGTTGGTGCTGTTTTCTACATGTTGTCTAGAGCATTATTCTACAAAAAGAAAGAATCTGGCTCTCATTAGGTCCCCAGTTGATGGGTAACTGTGTTGTGCTGATTGTATTGAATCTTTGTTCTGTAAAGCATCCACCGGTGATAGACAATGGCACTAGATTTTTTTATAACGTTATAGTATCAGGTGCTGTAATACAGAAGAGTGGCAGTTTTGAGATTGTGGTTGGATGTGAAGGTTTCTTTCTCCTTTCTTAAAATTCCTTCTTCTCCCTAGCTGAGTTGCTATCACTGGAGAGCCAAAATCTCTCTAGACAGGACTTTCTCTCTCTGACCTGTTTGTTAGTACAGAACTCTGTGCTGCGTGCTGAGGACACCCTGGCCTTTGCAATTCATGGCTGCCCCATGCTGCGCCATCTCTTTTCTCGCAGAAGGAGACATCTGCAGAGTTTGGTGGGGGTTGGGACTCTGGTTCTTTCCATTTGAGCTGGGTGGAGCCAGGGGGGCAATGCAGGCATGGACTGAAGTGGAGAGGAAAGGACAAAGGGCTAGAGTCAGAGGGCAGAAGAACCAAGCAACATGGTGCTGTCTTGAGCAAGGCCACTAAAGACAATGCAGGGCAGTGCTCAGGACTGTTATTGGGCAGTATCAGGTTGGTTTTCCTGTTTAGGGTTGTTTGATGTGTAAGGACATAATTTAAATGAATGCATTTGGATACGTCTAGGGTCAAGATACTTATGTGTAACTAGTACATCACCTGTTCCTAAGATCGGATACAAATGGAAGGACAATCTACTCATGTCACAGAGGTCGTCAGGTATTCATGAACTAAGAAAAGGTTTTTGGACATTTGCTGATTATAAATTTGACTGTAAATGGATGTCAAATGTTGAAAATTCTATCATGTGTTGGTCCATCTGTTCTCAGTTGTTTTTATGACAAGACATTATGTGATAATTACATGTTATTATTGTTTGATAATAATTTTAAAGTGTTTTGATGAAATGTTTTTTAAATCTCTGTATCTGGAAAGTGTGTTTCCCTCACACAGGAACAAACTTACTTTGAATAACCTTTGTTCTAGGAGTTTAAGCGGCTGAGTGTCTCAGACCTCCATTAGGTATACATTTTGGGAAGGATCTTTTGTTTAGGTACTTACTTAGGTTTTAAACTCTTCAAGTATATGCAGTTTCATTACCTTTCACTCTCATTAATCTTTTAAATTAAGATGTCGTAGATGTTTGGCTTATCTCAAATATTTTATTTGTTTATGGAAATTCTTGGTCTTATTTTGTAAAGTGTCACTTGTATCTTCCTTGTTCTTTTTTTAAGTATTATTTTTGGTGAGTTTTGAGTTCTTTATTAATCTTTACCTGCACACTAGCAAAGTCATCCTTGCAGTCATTACTTCATGTTATGCTGACTTTATCCAGAAACACGAAACGTATCTGCAGACAATATTTGTTGTAATGTATGTGTTGATTAAATAAAAATTCCAGCTAAGAGCCTGTGAAATAGTAAAAGATTTGAATGTTTATATAAAGGGAGAAATTTGAAGTTCCCTGCTCAAAACTGATTGAATGTACTAAAAATACCAAACAGCATATATAGATTTTGTCTTAAATTATGTTATTATAGGCATGCTCAGCAATGAGAAAACTTCTTGAGCTGTTTTTGCAACAAAAAAGAATGTATGAGGAGCTAAGTAAACCCTCTGTGATACAGACTCACCTAAGATTGCAGGATTAATAACTGCAGAGTGAGGTTCAGTCCCTTCTGAAATTGTGTGTGTGGGAGAGTGAATGTGTGTGTGTGAATGCTTGTGTGTGTGTCTGTGTGCTTAAAACTGGAAGGCTTTATTTATTTATTTCACTTTCTTTTCTGCTTTTCATACTGAAAACAAAAAAAGACCCTTTGGACTTGAAGCAACTACCCCAAGCAGCATTCTGATTTGCCTCACTCAGAGTCCCTACTGTATTTATTTTCCTGAAGCTTTTTTCCTTCCTTTCTTTTTTTAATAAACACTTATAAAACTATATTGCTTGAAGTTGCTATCCAGCCCAAATACCTGTGGAAAGCTTACCTGCCTTGAGTGCCTATATTCCCTTGCTCCTCTGTTCATTTCTTTGCTGCTTTTTTTGGTAGCATTTTATTTCCCCCTTCCTGTAATAATTTCTGTATTTCTAGAAGAACATTTTCCTGAAGACTCTAATCAGCTTCATTTATTATGCGTTGAAAGGAATATGGAGTCTGAGTACAAGGTAGTGGCTGAATTGTGGGCCAAGTTCAGTGTGGAATACTGAGACTTTTGCCAGGAACAGTAAGATGTTATCAGGAAGTCATGCTCTGGAAGAGTCATGAAATAGCTCATCTAGGACTCTTTATCAGCTCTGAAACTGTGTGAACTGGCTACTGATAGCCAGGAAAAAAAAAAAAAAAGAAGATTGAACCTCCCGGTGATAAAAAAGGAGATCAGATCAAAGGCAGTGATTTGTGGAGTGTGATAGTAAATCTACTGTCTGCTGTATAGATCTGTGTGTCTGTTATAGGTGGTGAGTATATGGGAGGATGAAATAGCACCTTTCAGGGTTGAAGGTTTGTAGAGGCATAGCTGTAAAGGGTAGGTTACAGGGGAGGTGTTTACAGGGGAAGGACTTTACCCAGCTGAAGTTTCACACCTGTGGGGATGTCTTTCAGTTCCCTGGCCAGGTATGGCATGGGGAGCAGGAAGAAGTATTAGAAGCTGTAAATCTATCATCTAGAAGACTTAGGGAATAATTACCACTATCCGTTTTGTTCTGGTTTTCAGTCTGAGAATATGAACTTCTCATAATAACTCAGAATAATTAAAAATCATAAAATTATTAGGAAAAAATGTAGCAAATGTCCATTTAGTGCTTATTTTACATTTTTAGAAACAGTTTTAGTTGTTTGTTCTCCATACATTGATACCCTTGAAAATGCTTTTATACCATTAGTCTTTCTATCTAGCTCTGTGTTCCCCAGCAAGCCATACTAATACTGCCTTTTGTCTCCTCACCTCTTAGTTTTTATTCTCTTTGAAGAGAAACCGATTGTCATTCAGATGACAGATGATCTGTGCCATCAGTCAATTTTCAGTGTGTTTTCCTGTCTTCATTAAGCTCAACTCCTTTTTGTTAATTTTTTTTTTATAGTTTCTGCAGGAGTTTTTTTCTGTATCTCTAAAGATCTCTGATATGATCAGTCTTCAGAATCTTTTAAAGTACTGATGCATGTTTTTTCCTAAAACCTGTGTTCCTTTAGCCCCAAGAAGGGTTTGTCAATAAGCAATGTTGTCAACAGGACTATGCCTCCACATGTATTTTGTGCGTTACCTTTTTGAATGGTTTGTTTCTCTGTAAGACATCAAAAGTAAATAAAAGTATTTTTAATTATGTTTTGAAGTTTTTACAGGTTATTGTAGTAACTTTTCTGTAGTTATTTGTAGCTATATATGTTATCTCTACAATACTATTTTTGAATTAATTAGCTTGATTTTAAACAAAATCCCCAAAGAATCTAAGAAACCTCTGCACACCTATACGTTGACTATTTAAAACTGATTTAAAAAAATCTCCATGCTCTTAGAATACGACTCTTAAACGAATTTCCATTCTGACTCGAAGCTATACGTCAGTGCAGTGTGCCACGATGAAGTTACACTGACAGCGATCAGAAGTGACTGATGTGTTGGGGAAAGCAGGCATTTTTGAAGAGCTGTGTAAAGCTGTAAATATTTCACACTGTTCTTTACCAGGTATTATTTGGAAAGCTGACATCTGCATTTTTAATGTGTTTGGTTGGAGTCTCATGGTATGTCAAGTCCTGGTTAATTGACCTGACTTTATAAGGATGTGTTGCAAGTACATACAAGGTTAAGACTACGGTGATCCAACCTAAAATTTTACAGAAGGCATTTTTAGTTGAGATACTGGTTTAAGCTAGGCTGATGAAAGCATCACTGCTTACCTGAACACATTTGTTACACAAGATAAGTTATTGTTACACCAGATAAAGAGTTTTGTACTGCAGATGCAAAACATGTTTTAACTGGTTGGATGTTGAATACCTGTTTAAGTAGCTGAGTTATCAGATGTGCGTGGAAGACCTATATTTTTAGTATTTTTGCTTTTATAGAGGTATTTGTCAGAGAGGACAAATCTTGATGGATATCCTTGAATACTGCAAAAGTGTTTCAGTGCAGGACTGCTAAATACAATCAGTGATCAAACTAGGAAGCAGGGTATTTGCCACTGCTGTGCAAAAATGGGGTCAATGTAGATGATGATCTTTCAGCATGCCTTCTACCCTGCCATCTCCACCTGTTGGAAAGTCTTGAAAGGTGGCATTGATACAGTCTTTACTAGTGTAAAATTCAGTCTGCATCATCATATGCTCTTCTGGGTACACCTGTGAGCAGCACTGCTCGTGCTCTTTGGTGATGGTCTAGAAGAGAATACAGCAAAAGCTCATACTATCAGAGATAATAAGCAGATGGTTTTCAGTGCTGGAAGCAGTAAACACATTGCTTGTTATGTGAAGATCATTTTCTGTGGGTTTTGGGTTCTTTTTGTTTGAGGTTTTTTTTTTTTTTAAATAAAGATGCCACAGGACAGAAGTGTAAAGATCAAAAATCTCATTAGCAGAGATGTGAAGGAAGTATTTTATTGCCTTCTCAACTTTTTAAAAGGAAACACTACTTCTACTTCAGTAGTTTCTTTCTATTACAAAGTGTCTATTTACAAGGAGAAGTAGTGTATTCTCACAGCCTTATTCTAGGTGCCTATGCTAACAGGCTAGTATACCTAAAATTTGTTAATAGTCCCCTAAGGGAGTAAGCACTTCAGATGACTGTAGGGTTCTGTGCTACATCTCCTCAAACTCTTTAGGAACGTCTTTTTGTTTCCCTCCGCTGACTGTTTAGAGGCTTCTGTTGCTTGTTGTCATCTGGGGACCTAAACTGGTCTGGAATGGTTCTAGATACATTGTAGGTGCCTTGAGATTAGGATCACAGAGATTCAACACAAGATTACCAGAGGCCCTAGAGCCATCCTTAGTCAATGTCATTTTAAACTGGACTGGTGATCCTAATTCATGCTGAACGATATTCATGAATATATGTGGTGCTTTGAATTGGAAAAACAGCTTTGCATATCATGATTTCAACATGATTTTGGCTGTGCTGGGATTACTGCTTGAGAATGAACACTTGACGCTTTTGTGAACTTGGCCAATAAAATGTTTGTATCCATTCGTATTGTCTGCTTAGAGTTATGAAGCAGGAATTTTCAGTAGAAATCTGTAGAAATTCTCCCTGACTATACTTGGAAAACAGCAGGAAATGATGTATAGAACTGAACTGCTGTCCCCCATGCCCCAGGACGTAGAGACCTCACTGTAGTATTTTTATCAGATGCTAGGTCTTACTTAAAATAAGTATTTCAGAAGCGTGAACCTATCATTTCTATGTAAATTTTGTATTAGTTCCAAAAAGATGCTGCACATGTCCATAAATACTCTGCTGAGCTGTACCTAGATGGTGTTGGAGAGTGAGATTGATTGTTCTTGAAAAAAGAACTGCTATACTGAGAGGCTGAGCAATCTCTGCTAGGTTTCGATTGCTGGTTAGACTTTCTTTTACCACCCAAATTAATGTTCTTAGTGTGTAAATGGGCACCAAGTCTAATGCCTGGCTGAGACTGAACCCCTTTATCTTATGTTCCTAGGTCTCTGATCCTACTTGTGCTGCATGCTGCTTTCACAATATAAGAGCCGAAGGAAGTATAATGTAATTACTGCTATTTGAATAGCACTGGGGAGTGACTGGGTGTGATCCTGCTGGCTGTCAGTCTGCTGTGTTCTGGTTTCAGTGTAATTTACTAGTTTTGAATTGCTGTCAAAATTTTCAAACACTGATAAATATCATTAGTGTTTATGAACTGTTGATAGATAATTATGGTAAAAGGAAGACTTTAATTCAACTGTCTGTATTTAAATATGTTAAATAAATAAAATAAAGGGAGCACCAGAATTCTAAAAAAAAAGCTTAAAAAAGTTGGCAGATTTTCTGCCATTTTATGCAAATAAAGGATCATTGGACAACATAATCCTCTAAATCCCATGGCTTTCCAGGCCATGGTGTCTTCAGGTGCCTTGCTCTCACACCTTTTTTTTTTTTACCTTCACTGCAGTGCTCAGATTGGATCTATTATGCCCTTTACCTGTCTGCTCTCTATATTGTGCAGTCTTAGTACTTGTACTATTTCCCTTCTATTTTCACATCCTGCATGCTCATGCTGTAGCATAAAGAGATAATTGAACTCATGTTGCACCACGTTTTGTGTGCAGCTTCTAAATGCTTTGTATGCCTCTTCTGTTGAGATAAGTCTCAATTTTCTTCCTCCCTAATGACTACATTGAGGATTTGCTAAGAGTGCAGTGACAATGCACGTGAAAGAGCTCTCAGTATCTGACTGATGACACTTCAGCAGCTAATTGCTCATAGAATTTTACTTCATGAAATGGTTCATACACCTGCTTTGCTCGGTACATTACTTTGGAAATCTACATGGTGACTGAAGCTTTGCCAAAATGTATGAGGTATATTCCAAAAACCACAAGTCTAATTGGAATTTATAAGGATCTGCTCTGAATGGTTCCTTTTTCTCCCACTGTAAACTCTACCAGTAGGAGATATTACTGACAGGATGTATTTATGACTTTTCTTAAGTTTTTACATTATTTTGCTTCATTTGTCATTCTGAAAGATAGTTTTTGGTTTCACTGAACGTGACAGACAAAACTACTTACTAAAAAAAAAATCTGATTATTGTGAAATCCTGTGGAATTATGAAATCTGTTGAGTTCAGTTTTTGAAAGCATCCTGAGAATCACTGTGGTGAGTGGTTTCATGAGAGAAGAAGCAAAAGGATAAGGCAAAAACCAGTCCAACAAAAGTTTAGAAAATACCACGTATCTGTGAGACACTTTATCTGATAATTTGAAATTGATCTCATACAATTTTAGCATTCCTTAGATATGAAGATGTACTGCAGTACCCACGCTTGTTCAAGTATGGCTTTATTTACTTCAGTGTGTACTCTAGTTGATGTAATCAACCACACAGTATGCTGACCTCGGGGATACAGAGAGATTTGGGGCAGCAGAATGTGGCAGAGCTGCATTTTTTACTTCATCAGATGTATTTATGAAAGGTCTTTATATTCTGGTGCTGTTGCTGCCACTCTTCCAAGTCTCCTTAGTCTGTCATTTTACTAATGGTTTCCAATAGAGACACCAGTTGCAGAGGTGAGAACACACTGAATTTTTGGGTGCAATTGGGAGAAATACAATAGACTTACTTTGCTACTGTAACAGAGGAATGGAAAGAAATATGCAGGCAAGACTGTGATTGAAGTAGCCAGCCTATTACTATCAGAGTCCTAGATTAAACTTTTGACCTCTACTGACTTTTACAGCATGCACAGAGCGATAGTCCCGGGAATAAAACAGATCACAGAAAGGAATAAAAAGGATGCCTAAAAGCTGGTGTAATTATGTAGTTCGCCTGCTTGAAGCTTTAGTGATTTGGAAAACCTCAGTTTTGATGCCTATGCTAACAAGTTATCTAAATACCTAAACAAATGTTGCACCAATCATATAGTGAACAGAATGGTGTTCTAGCATGACAACTCTTAAGTCTACCAGTTTCTATACAGATGCATCATGTAACCTAGAGAAATTCATCTGGCCTCTCCCTGAATGGCCTGTTAGCTCCTTCCATGACAGTCCTCTTCTTCCTCCACCACAGTAACTTACAGATTTTGAAGTTTCTGTCCTTACTGCCCAGGTTTGTGAAGGACAGGAGTCACTTCAAAAGAGGTGAGGTGGACAGGCAGAGACAATGTTAATGGTAGCAACTTGAAACCTCTAATTCTTGCCAAAGCAGTGAAGATGTGAACTATTTCAAAAATTGAACGGGATTTGTTCTAGCACAAAACCTGTGAAGGCATAAAACTGAAGTTTAGGAAGTGTCCAGTCAACATGCCAGTTTGAGTGGCAAATCTTAAGGAGTTCTCCTGTTGCCAGATGATGAGGCTATTTTGTAATGGACTGAAGGAAATGTCTTCATACCACTGTATTTACTGAAGGTTGTGTGAGTCTTATGTAGCAAAGTTTAAGTGAGCTAAAATAGATGAGGTATATTTGTGTCTCTCTCCTCCCCTGCCCCTTCCCGCCCTTCCCTTCTTCCTCTCTTATCTTTCTCCCCCTCTCTCTCCTTCCCTCCTCTTTTTTCACCAGCATAGAAAGACCTTATTGGGATAAGAGTATCAGAAATCCTTTTGACATTTCTAGGTAGTCTAATCTGTTAGACTTTTTGGAGTGTCCTGAGAAAAGTTTCTGAAGACCATCCAGTTCCTGAGTATCGTAGTAGTAAAAAACAAAGTAGTAGAAAACAAAGTCTTGCCAGCAGATACACTCATGGATTAGTGGGTCTTTTCCAAGTTTATGTGCTGCAATTTTATTTTCTGCTAGGCAAGTAGATGACGTATTTCTTCTTGCGGAATCATATTTCCTTTAAGGAAAACATGCCTATATATCTAGCATGTTTCTTTTTTCACAGATGTAATTTCTTACTCTTTTGTGTTGGCCATCTTACTGAGCTTGTGTTGTCCTCTCTGTTGAGGACTTAGAGCAATTAAGAGATGAAATAGGTTTAACAGATCATCCAATATGCTTTAGTAATGCGTCTTTTTCCTTTTCTACATGGGGGAAGCACAAGTAATGACAAATAAAGGACCTTTGTATATGAAACTTGTTGTTAGTCAATGTCACAATATTTGTCCTCATTGTAGTTATATTACATGACTTGTCCTTTATGTGCTGTTATTCAACCTGAACTTGTGTACTGGCCTCCGAATTTAGGACTCGGAGGGTTCTCCTTAGTCACTAAGGTTTATTTTTTACTATCACAGCTCTAATACCATATTTTTCTTTGCAATTACTTTTAAAAATAGTATTTAAAATCTTAACTGGATTTAACTTGCATAACTTCTTCTTTATGGCCAGAAGTTCTGTGACAGTTTGAAAGAACCTTTGAGGGGAAGAGTACAGCCTGAACCTTCACACTGATTTCTCTAAATTCAAGAACAGTCATAGCTGGAAATACCCTGTAATTTTTAGATTAAGGTTTTTACAAATTTAATTGTCCTTGAAAATAAGAGAAATTGAATACTAGAGTCCTTTCACATATGGATTTGGGAAGTTCTGATGTGATTGCCAGTTTTTCATATGAGGACATTGGTTGTCCAGTAGCTTGTCCTCTGATATCTGTATCAGATATACGTATTTTTTGTGGGTATGGCTTAATTTTACTCTTTAATGTCTTTGAGATTGCACGGGTAGAACGAAGCAGTATTTATCCAACAGTTATGTTAACCTTGGTCTGATCGTGTTCCAGAGTAAGTATGCCTGCTTTTTTAGAAACCTTTTCTAGACTTAAAAATGAATATAATACATTACTTTTTAAAATGTTCTTACTGATCCCATTATTCTTTCTGTGCATTTTACAAATAGGATGTGATGTTTTGAGTATGCTTCAGGCTTTGGTGGTTTGTATAATGTTCTATTTTCTGCAGCAAAAGCATGTCAAGGTGATCTCTGTGGGTGGTAAATGTTTTCTGGAGTTCATTCTTCATCCATGAAAATAGGCAAAACTAGAGAGCTTGGTGGTATGTCATATTTAGGTAAAAATATGTATTTTTCAATTTCATCTTAATTGAAAATTACAGGAAAAAATCTCAAGTGTAATAGTATATACTGTTTGTTCATGGGTCTCAGCATTTGTCTCTCCTAACTTGTGTTTGTGGTTACGCTGGTGAGCAATTCCTGCAATAGCATAGATGGTAGTTTTGTGACAGTATAGTGTAAAAGTGTCATATAGATGGAATATTTTGAGTCATAACGTTCAAAATTATAGGAAATCATAGAATGTGGGGGAAAATCTCTCTCAAAATTATTGAATGTTTGCATTTTAGCAGAAATACTCCTGATCTGTTTGATAAGCTTTAGGTGTTACCTTGCTTGTTTTCAAATATAAGTACTTTTTAAAACAATTATAGAAAACAACAATAATATCTCTGTAAAAGAAATGTATAAACATTGTAACAATATTTGAATAGGGAAGAATTAGAAGTTAGAAATCCGATTACTAAAGAACTGAAAGAGTCAAAAGCTGAACAAAAATAATGAATGCTTTGACTTCTGTTAGAGTAGTAACAAGAAAAAAATGGAAGTGTAAATGCCAAATATGTCCATATACATAAAATGCATTTGATTTATAAAAAAAGAATATTGAAAAAGCTACTGAGCATTTCCATTAAATGCATACTTTTTTTTCTTTCCAGAGTAAAGCAAACATATAAGGAAATTAACTGTTACTAAGAATTAATAATGTGCCTGCATGCTGATTGCCTGCTGATAGCATGTTTAATCATTGCTTCTGTTTTTTGTTTAGCCTCTGTCTCTGGGAAATTGTATTTCTGCAGTTTGTATAGCATGTAGGAGAAGAGAATCTTTAGTTATAGATGGAAACTGAATATTTTTCAGGTATGTCTTACTAAGGTTATCCTCACCGGTACAGTGAGAATAACCAAAACGTGTCTGCAGCAGAGATCTTTTCGTATTTCCCTTGCCATTCCTGGCAGTTTGATTTACTTCATTAGAAGGCTGGAAAAGCCACTCGGAGTACCTTCAAGCTCAGGGTCTTTATTCTGTATTAGAAATTTGGGTTTTCTGGAGCTCAGGCAATTTGCAGAATCTGAATCACTGTGGTACACACCTCTGGGCATTGTAAAGAATATCACACTAATGTTTTCCAGCAAGAGGCAAAGCAAAGCAAGATCTTTGCCTTGAAGAGAGAGTTAGTTGTGCTGTAGAAGAGCTGCAAATACATAAAAACCAGAGAATGTATCTATGCTCAGCTTTCTGATGCTTATCTCTGAGAACATCACTTTTTAAAGGACACAGTTTTCAGAATCAGGAGGAGGAAGCTAAGGACCAGGCCGTGTGGTAACTTCTTTTTTTTGGTGATCACTCTCTGCCAAGGGTTGACCCTTGCACTTCTCGAGATATGTTTGGTGTCTTAGAAGAGGTTTACGTTCATCATTCTTGTCTCATCCCTGTCTCATACCATAGATGAAATGGGAAATTTGCTGTAGGCCTACCTACATAGCAGCTTTACTGATGCCAGCACTAGGCAGAGCTGGGTGAGGTGCATCTAGTCTTCTGTTGCTAGTCCCAGAGGGACAGTAGTGCTTCTGATTCCTTATATACATTTACTGGTCACAGACCCCTCATCTCTCTTCACTGCTGCTCTGTGATCTGGAGCGGAGGAACGTCACTGTAACGACATAGTTAATGCTACAAAAGTCCACAAAACAAATATCCTGTGTGAAACAGCTTGAGGTGTTGACATTACAGAGAATGAGCTTTCTGGATACCATCTTCTTGCAGTAATGTACTCTGTTCCCAAGGTGAAGCAGGATGATCTATATCTGACTGGAGCCAGCAGCCATTTGGCTCATTATGTTCCATTTGAAGGGTTAGTCGATCCTTGTCCATTTTTTGTGACTGAAGTTTACAAAGTTATTTAAAAAGAAAAGCAAAGTTTTGGTTAGGATTTGATTTTACCATCAAATCTTGTCTTCCTTCATGCAGCTGGTGTGCTGGTGTCCTCACATTCTGTGAGCCATGATGACAGCTTTTATTTGTATCTCTCTAATTTCTGAGTGGAGATTGGAGGTATCCGTTACTGACAGGGAATCTGTCCTCCCATCTCTGACAGTGGTGGATTCCTCTCGTTTTTCCCTTCCCATCTCTGTGTCCTGGATGCAAAAGTTTAATTGAGGACTCATCCCAAGTTCCTGTTTATAGTTACGTGCTTCCCAGAAGGCTCTTGTAGAATACTCCAGCAGAAATTCATAAATTCTAATTATCTAGATTACTTGTTTCTCTGTGTGATACAGAAACTTCATTATTTCTTTTATTATAGAGTAAGTTGTCCTGTTACATCATCTCCATATATCTCTCTAAACTACCTCTTGTTCAAAGAGTTTACAGACAATTCCAAAGTACATCGTGGTGATGATGGATATTTCAATGTACAGCAAAATATTTCTGCTGTAGAGGGCATAATGACAGGTGCAGATTTTTGTCAGTATATTATCTGATTGCTTTTCTAATTGCAGAATTCTAACAATGGTGAAAAATGGAAAAATATTATGAATCAACCTAGCAGCCTAACTTATTTCAGGAATTCCTGTGTGCAAACATTTATGATTTGTGTTGGGAGTTGTAAAATTTCGGTGTGTAAGTTAATAGAAACACACTTCAGAATTCAATAAATGTGATATATGTTAAAGTTACTAATCTATAAATGGTAATGAGTAGTCCGTTATTTGTACTGGCCATTCAAAGGTTTTTCATTGTTTGCAGCTGGTGAGCATTTCCATTCCATCTAAGTGCTGATGATAAAAGTAGGTTGTCACAAATGCAGAGGAGAAATGCAGAAGCAGTAGAAAATATATCTTCCACTTGGCTGAATATTTTTTAAAAAAAAGTATATTTGAAAAAAATTTACCTCACTTCTATGGATATTTTGAAATTGATAACTTTACTAAATGAAACTGCAATACTGTACTTTCACTTCATGCAGTAATTAAAGTGAGTGAAATGAATCAAGTGACCTGTTGCTTTATGATTTTCTTCACATATAACAACATAGAGGTGCACTAGAAACACTAAATTTAAATTTGTGTTGGAATTAACACCTAATACCAACCAAAATCCCTCCATTTTACACTTCAGTGATTTAAAGAGAAAAAGCAGTATAAGTCATAGTCATTTTGGTCAGAGCTTATTGACTTCAGCAGTGAAAGAGATTAAAATTATATTGCAAATTATTTTTTTTCTGTGTGTATCAGTGAACACTGTTTCAATACTTGTCTGCCGTATGAGAAAATAGAGTTGGATTTATCAGCAAAATGTATGTCTTTGCTTTGTGATTAGTGTAGACATTAGCATGTATTTTATATAAATCAGTTGGGCTAAAGTTTTAATAGATCATATAGAGAGTTTGCCATCAGGAAAGTGATTTATAAATGCGTGATAAAATTAAGTGGCTAAGATGCAAAAAGAGAGCAAGGGTGAGTATGGAATTCATTGGTTAAGCCTCAGATGAGCTTTGTATTTCACTGAAAAGTTTCAGTTGCTTTAAATGAAGGACAGTTTAGATCTCCTGCAGGCAGTATGCAACACAAGGCCTTCCCGAGACTGCTGGCAGGCAGTTTTTGAAAGGGTCCTTTTTACATTACAGTTCAGGGCAGTAGGATCATATTTAAAAAAATGCTTCATTACATCAGTAACCCATGACTTTAATCTCTTCTACTTTACCTTTGACACCAGCATATTGGTGCTTTTTAAATGCTTAACTGCTTTTTAACATTTTCACTGTTTATTCTGTCAGTATTCACGTATTCCCATTAATTTCTTCTTCTCCGTCATCTGTTTTTCCTTCTTTTTCCTCTCTCCTGCTTTCATTACTTAACTCTTCAGCTGCTTGCTTTTTTCCTGTTATCACTGCACAAGACTCCTCCAGCAAAACTACTGCTGAGTAACATCTGAAGTGCATCTGCTGTGGTGTGACAGACCATCTGCATGCATTAAATACCAGTTTACTTGATCTTTTTTCATTTACTGTACTGGAGTTACATGTTTGTCCTTGTTCTTACATGGCCACATGTGTAGCCAGAGATATCCCAAACCAGTTAAAATCTACCCAGGGCACTCAGCAGTAACACACTTGTCTGCTAGTACGCTTGCTCATGCTTTTCTTCTTTTCCCTTTCTTCCAGGAACATACCCTGGCTTCCACAGCTTGCTCTTACTGTCCTCTTTTACATTTGATGCTTGATTTCTGGTACCATCTATCATGTATTCACCTCTCAGTTTAGAACAGAGATATTTCCCATTATTTTTGTTAAATTTGCTCATGAAACAAGAAAAGTCTGCTTGTTTTACTGAAAGGGTTTACTGCATGTATCAACAGCTGTTCAGTGCAATGGGATCAAGATCAATTCTGTGTAAGACAGTCTTTTTTGTAGAAGTTTCAGCTGTTATGGCAATATGTGTTCTGTACAGAAACAAGTCATGAATATGACAGCTTAGATTTTGTCATTTCTGACTTATTTTAAATGAGATAGAAGTCTTAAAAAGACTTTATAGTTGGAGTGCTGTGATGTACATTGCAGTAAGGCAGGAAAGACTTTTGAAGCATTTTGTGATTGGGATCATATATATAGCAGCAGGAGATTTTTACATTAAATTGCTGCTTTCACACTTACAGGTCTACTGCTCTTCAGAATATATGCCCTAAGTTTTCAGAATGTTATAGTATATAAGTATCATTCAAAGTATTAGCAAAATGTCCAGGATTGTGATTTTGTAAAGACAGTAGCTAAGTGTTAGGTGGGTTAGCTTTGTCCAGCTGCTCGCTTGCTTACCCTCCTCAACAGGACAGGCTGGAGAAAACAGGAGGCAGAAAAGCTTGTTGGTTGAGATAAAGACAGGGAAATTACTTACCAGTTACTGTTACGAGCAAAACATACCTGACCTGAGGAAAATTGATTTAATTAATTTGCTTGAAATGCTTGAAGGTTGGAAGGTTCTAGAGAGCGATCTGGACAGGCTGAATCGGTGGGCCAAGGCCAGTGGTATGAGGTTCAATAAGGTCAAATGCTGGGTCTTTCGCATGGGTTGCAACAACCCCCTGCAATGCTACAGGCTTGGGGAGGAGTGGCTGGAAAGATGCCTATCGGAAAAGGACCTCAGGGTGCTGGTTGAGATGTGGCTGAATATGAGCCAGCAGTGTGCCCAGGTGGCCAAGAAGGCCAACAGCATCCTGGCTTGTATCAGCAATAGTGTGACCAGCAGGAGCAGGGAGGTGATTATCCCCCTGTACTCAGCACTGGTGAGGCCGCACCTTGAGTACTGTGTCCAGTTTTGGGCCCTTCACTACTAGAACACTGAAGTGTTGGAGTGTGTCCAAAGAAGAGCAACAAAGCTGGTGAAGGGTCTAGAGAACAAGTCTTACGAGGAGCTGAGGGAACTGGGTCTGTTTAGCTTGGAGAAAAGGAGGGTGAGGATTGACCTCATCACTCTGTACAAATACCTGCAAGGAGGTTGTAGTGAACTGGGGGTCAGTCTCTTCTCCCAAGTAACAAGCAATAGGAAAAGAGGAAATGGTCCCAAGTTGTATCAGGGGAAGTTTAGGTTGGATATTAGGTAGGACGTCCCTTTACAGAAAGGGTTGTGAAGCATCGGAACAGGCTGCCGAGGGAAGTGATGGAGTTCCCATCCCTGGAAGTGTTTAAAAGACATGTAGATGTGGTGCTGAGGGATGTAGTTTAGGGACTTTGGCAGTTCTAGGTAAATGGTTGGACTCGATGATCTTAAAAGTATCTTCCAACCAAAATGACTCTGTGAATCTGTAA
This sequence comes from Buceros rhinoceros silvestris, assembly GCF_000710305.1. Lineage (NCBI taxonomy): Eukaryota > Metazoa > Chordata > Aves > Bucerotiformes > Bucerotidae > Buceros > Buceros rhinoceros. Next base: position 119,679 of record NW_010408940.1, read on the forward strand.
TTTATTGCCAATTAAAATAGATTTTTGTAGTGAGAAGTAAAGAAAATCAAAGCATTGCTTTCTTCAGGAAGTGGTAACTTATCTTCATCTTCACTGACCTCAGTGTTTGCAGGGCTTTTTCTCATACTTTTTTCCTGTCCTCCTCTGCCTCTGTGGCAGTTTTTGCCTTTCCTAAATCTCTTTTCCCAAAGGCACCACCCTGCAGTGGATCCGTTGGAGCTGGCTGTGTGCAGCATGGGGCAGCCCCGGCTTCTCCTCACAGAGGATGACCTGCAGCCTCTGCTACCAGCGTCTTGCCCCAGAGACAGACCCGATACATAAATAATCTATAGTGCTGTTGTGGGGGAGATCAATATTCATGACTGAAAAGGAAAAGAACCCAAGGTGAGCAATGTGGCTTGTTTTTCTAGGTTTTGGGGTGAAGTGAGCAACAAAACCTTAAATCAAGATAGCTCCTTTTAGCTCCACTCACATTATTGAGCACTGTTTGAGAAAGACATATGCACATGACAGTGGTGTTGAAGGTGGATCAGGATTGGCCTACTTGGTCTGAAAAACTAAAACCTAAATAGTTAAAGCATATTGTTACCATAGCTAAAATAGTGTTGTGATTGAACATTAAAAACATGAACTACTTTAATGCAAGGAGAGGCCTTTGTTCATCGAGCAGTGAGATCTGGAAAGTAAAAGCTGGAGTTTAGGTATTACATAGTAATTCTCTGTGGACTGTAAATGTAAGTTTCTGTGTTTCATATTCCTGTTTTTTAGAGGAGTGTACTTATTTTTTTCAGGGTTAGAGAGAGCCACTGATTATATATAAAAATTAAAGCAGTTTAGGAACTGTATGATACCCAATAGTTTTTAATGAGTCCTAGTCATTGGAAAGATTTTCATTCTGGGATGTCAGATCAGACTCGTATCCCTGACAGGAATTTCCACAGGATCATATTTAGTCAATTGTCAGAAATGAGAATTCATTGGCTCTGCAACAGCCAAAGCAGTGAAAGAGCAGCCCAGTGGAGAAAGCCAGGCCCAGCAGCCCCCTGGCTTGCCATGCTCCTGACTGAGGACAGCCATGGCCTGCCCTGCCTGTGAACAGTCCCCACCACTCCTGGAGCCCAGCCCATAGGAAGCTGCTGGTCCCTGCAGCTCTCTTGACACCTTACTGTGTATTTATGTTTAACCTCCTAGAGATTACAGTCCTTTCTGTTTTCTTCACTTGGACACATCTTGAAGCTTTTAGAAGGATGCCTTTTTCCTTCTAATAAACTCCTTCATCCTGTTTGTTCATGTCAGCTCCCCTCTCTCAATTTTCTCAATCTTTTTTCATAGGTTGTATGCATTTCTTCTGAGCTTGCAAAAGGTGTCTTTCATCAGTCTCCGTGCAACCTGTTAAGATGTAACTCTTATAGCTGTCCCTTTTTTCTTCCTTGTAACAAGCTTACTCATTTTTATTCAGTGACCCTCTTTGAAATAGTGTTAAGAGTTTTTTTTTGGCTTTTGTTGCCCCTTCAAGAACATGGATTTCAATCTACATCAAAGCAGTTATTGACTGTGGCTAGAAACTTACTTTGGGTCATACCCTGATGTGATGTCTGCTTGTGGAAGACAGGCAGAAATATCTAATGGCCCTGATTTATCTGCCATACTCACAGGGACATTTTTAAGTGTTACGAAGGTGCTCTATTTCTTAGGTGCCTTTAGGGATTGGTTCAGAACGTGAGTTACGTTTATATCCTCTGTCTTTCTGGATGTTGTCTTCCTTGGCCCTTACTGAAGGGGAGTCGCTGGGTTGTTTGACATGAATGGACTATTAACTTCCAGAGAATCTGCTCAGAGGAGCAGTCATTCTCTAATTTTTGTGGATAAAATAATGAACCTTTGGGCTTGCCCAGTAAACTGAAGTGGTCCATGTGAAAATAGCAGCATAGCTGAAGACTTGATTGTGTGTTTGTGTCTGTAGGAAAAACTGACCTGTATGTAAGAGTTTTCTCTTCACAGTTTAATATAACTCTTAAGTAGTGAACCAAGGAGCAGATGACAGAGATGTGTGAGCAGCATCCTCTGGAGGGGACTCTTACTCAGGTGACTGGACAGAGTCTCTGAGAAGAAACATGCCATCAAGGACATAAAACTCTCTTCTTCTTTGCAAAAAAACCACAATAAATGAAGTTATGTCAAATATCAGTTTTAGGGTAGGGACCTCTGTGAGGATCCAGTTGTCTTACGGATATCTAGTTTGTGCAGTTATTTGTAGCTAACTGTAGTGGGCATGTAGTGTGGAACCCACCTCATAAGCAATGTAAGCAGTCTTTGAGGTGCCCAGACTGAGGATGTGGTAAGACCATGGAAACCCCATGGAAGCCGTGTGCTTACGAGGAAGTAACCTGCTGTTCAGCCAAACTGGGAGACACAGACTTAGCAGATGCTGTGAACAGCCAGCTAATGGAGATGACAAATTGATGAGGTAATTGCCTGTGTTATTTTCATGGTGGCCTTTCTGTCAGGAGATGGTTTGCCCAAGTAGGTTATCTTAGAACCTTTTCCCATTTGTTTGTTTATGGACACATTCCCCGCCCGCCCCCCCCCCCCATTTTTCCAGAGTTTGTTTGGCTTATTTATCTTCTTTTTTTTCCCCCTCCTGTCCCTTTTGGTCTTCAGAAGCTTAAGGGGTGTGTGTTTTCTGGCAGTTTGTGCATTTTTTTGTCTATTTTGATTGATTTTGTGGGTTCTGCATTGCATGGAGGAAGTTTAACTGTTCTGTGTTTCTTTTCCTCTGGAAGTTGTGTGTGTGGCTGTTTAATTTTTTTTACTTTATTGTTTTTGTTGGGTTTTCAATTTGTTTATTTAAATGGGATTTTGTGGGTGGGAATGCATAAGGAAGAGCTATAACTCTGCATGCAGATGCAGAACTATGGCGCCATTAGAATAAATTGCCAAGTGGCAGAACAACTTGAGTGGTGGGAGTTCAGTGATGGATGGATGCAAACGCTATAGAAGCATCAGGTGGAAAAGGCTTGGAAGGAGCAGCTGAAATCTGTGGAGCTGTTATGTGTGAAGGTTTTGATTCAATAGAAGGGAAAATATTTTCAATGAAAGGACATCTGTGCAGGAGAACATGTTGTCTAGAGAAGCCAAGTTGTGGAATAGCCAGTTTTGCAAGTTTTGAAGATGCATATGACTGATGTCCGAAGTGACCCAGTCTAAACCTCCTAGTGTCAGTGAATGAGTCTGTGATACAGTGCATGCATCATGGCAGAGGGATCAGGAGCTCTTTGACTTTACGTGTTACTGATTTATAAATGCGGACATACGTCTCCTTACAAAACCAAACTAGGTATGTAAGGCAACGCAGGATGATCACCATATATGATGGTGATAATTCCTGAATCCTTTCTGATCATGTCATGTGAGAAAATGGAAGAAACAAATTGTAATTCTGGAAATAATTTACAAAATTACAGTGCCATTATGTTTGTAGTATTGTAAATCAAACTATTTAGGAATAGTTAATTGTTTTCATTTTTGTTTGTATCCTTCTTTCCCAATTCCTGTAGGCTGCTGCAGTTTATTATGATAAGAAAATTCAAAAACAAGTGGAAAGTGATTATTCTCTGAGCGATCTTACAATAAATTGTATGTTTTCAGAAAAAAGAAATGTGTGCTTGAAGATAAATTATGGCATGGTATCTGTGCGCATTGGATAAATTGTTCAGAAATCTCCATGAATATGATATTGGTATTGTACATACTTAGAAGATTAGTGTCAACATGGGTTATCTATCATGTAAGCGCAAGTCAAGCAGGTTAGACCTGCCTCGGGGGTGGTTTAGTCTGTATATCCAACTACTTAGACAATGCTGCTATGGAGGTTTTAGAAGACTGAGGAGGGGTGATTTTTCCTTTGCTCTAGGCTTCCCAGGAATTTGTACTGTCTCTAGTTCCTCCAGTGTGCTTTGATATGTACAGGTAATCAGTGTCCTATTAATCTTTAGGAAAAGTAAGACCTAAATGGAACAGCCTCCACACCTGACCTCCCTCCCCTGCTCTCCCCCGCCAAGAGGAGTTACGTGTAACTTGTACATCATTTACACAGTCAATGGGGCCTATTGAAAGTAGATGATGTATTTAGTCCATATCGTTGTTTTGGGTTGTTTTTTTTTCAGCAAGTGGGCACTTTCCAAGGCATTAAATACTAAATTTTTAGTGCTTTTCTGTAAATTCGGTGATTTTCCTTGACCTATTTCTTGGCATTGTTGCATGTTGTATTGATTAATTGAGTACAGATATTTTGATTAGCAAATTCCATGTTGTGAAAATTCAAAATCAATGTTAGTGGTATAGAATATAATGTGAAATATTATAAGTACGTAGCATGTGTTAAAAATTGTGGTCAAGATATAGTTAGGGAAGGTTGTCATCTGAAGAAGCATTCAGGAACCAAAAAGTAGTTGATTCTCCCACCGCCATCACAATACTTCCATTTGGACTCGCTTTGGATAATGTAACAAAATCCAGCCTTCATTCGTCTAAGTAGTAGTGTAGAATAGCATGTGAAGACTGGCTAATGAGATCACAGTGGTATGAAGGGCTTTTCATAGGCTCATTTAACTTTTGAATGATTATAAAACATAGCTACTAATAATTTTGCATGTTCTTGTTAATTATAATGGCATTCAGTAGTGCTCATCTGGTTATGAGCTTCTGAGTATTTCTCTGTTGCAGAAATTGTCTAAGTCAGTACTTGGATTCAGGAAGGAGTATTTTTTTTCCTATTTGCAGTTCTGTAATATACACAATATTATTTAAAAATACATACTTTTTGTAGTATAAATTAATGTCTTGAAGTAATTTAAATATAACTAAAAATACGTATGTATTAAGTAACTTTAAATGCTTTTTTTTCATACTTTTAGAAGATATACATTATATAGATTGTGTGTAAATGATACATTTTCAAATAAAATTGGGGATGTCCCCTTGACATAGTGCAATTTAAGACATACACAGAAGTCCTATAATGGATTAAGACTTTTTCTGTTTTTAATTGCATGGGATGGCTATATGATGGAGAGGTGTAAGCTATGGGTACCAGTGAATGTATATGCCTTTAAAATAATAGTCCTTGAGCGAGTAATTCTTGCTTTACTGAAATGAATTGTGTCTTTGGCCCAATTTATCTGTCCCAAAAGAAGTCTGTCTAAAGATACCTTATATAGGTGGCCCTCAACCGTATTTTAAACTATTCCTGAATGGTGAGTAATACTTCGTTGGAATATTTTATAAAAATACCCACTTAAAGCAATAATGCACAGTTTGAACCATTTTTACCGTACAGAAAAATGTAACCAAGTAGGTCTTATCCAAATTAGAGACACATCAGAATTGCTGTTGGTTTGTCAAACAGTAGAACTGCTTAAGAGCTGTAGGGCACTGTGGTGGTGTTATTTACATCTTAAAAAGTACCAAAGTAAGTCCTCCATCAAGGCAGAGTAATGAATAAAAGCATGTAGTCTCAAATGAAAATTGTCGTAGAGGCAACGTTCAAACATACAACAGATAAACTCTTCCTAATGACTTGTGATGTAAATATAAAACGAGCTAAGAGATAAATGCAACAAATAAATTAATGAGTTAAAGGGAATGGTTTGCAGTATGGTTATTTTGTTTATTTTAGTCAAGCTTCAAAAGAATGTCTTCATCTAGGATGATTTTGAAGTAATTTATTTTTATATTCTATTGATTTCTGAAACAGCCATGACAATTCAAATAAATCAGAATCAGTGTCTGTTTGTGGTGCTCTTAATGAATAGTGCTTTATTATGTAAGAAGTCTAGTCTATGAAAAATGCTACCTAAACTGCAAAACATTGTCTGTGTTGAAAATGCATCTATCACCTATCTAGCTTCTGTGCTAGGTGGGTGATCAGAATTGTTACACATTTTATCATTTGGAGAAAATTTTTATTAGAATTCCTCTAAATCTACATTTTAATGACCATCTACATATCAAACTAATTCAGTCATTGGGCATGCACATTTCCTTTCTCATATATTACAGAAGTTTGTGATATTTGCTTCTATGACTCAAATTTTAGGGACCTGAATGGGAAGCCAAAGACGAGTGCTGAGCATGTGACTTTCCATTCAGTTGTATTCTGCTGTTCATATGAAAGTGTTCCTTCCTCAATAAATGATACTGCATTAAGCTGCCAAAATTGCTTTTGTACTCTGCAACTGGAAGAAAAAAAAGAAATTCTTTCAGGATGCTTTTAAAGGTTTGGTTGGCAAGTTTCTTGAATTTTACTGTAAACTTTTAAGGTTCAGGTGAAATTCAGATGGAATTATTAGATATTGAAGAATAGAAAAAATAATCTCTGTAAGTACTATCAGTATGGGATAGGTAAACAAGGACATTAAAGATCTACCTGCTATGGTCCAAAGGGTGGAACGTGCTGGCTCAACTGGAGGGACAGTAGAGAAATGTTACTCATTCAATGCAGTGATTCAAGTCTAGGTTTTAGGATGCAAACAAAACCCCAAACAAATCAATGTTTGTAACGAAAGTAATATTATTTTTAAGAGGCATCTGTCTTCATCAGATAAACCACACTAGAATAGACTGTGAATAAAATGTAGGCTGGAAGACAGGTTTCTGAAGGTGAAGTTTTGTATTGGTGGAAAGAAAGTTGATAGGTAAGGCCTGCCATCTGTCTGTGACATATCTGTCACGTCTACTATGTGCTAGCTTGCTCACTTTAAATATTCCAGAGTTCTGAAAAATTGTAGGAATCCTAATAATTCAAAAATAATAAAGTTAAAATTTTAATAATCAAGACTAATGAGTGTTGTTGTTTTCATAATAAGATAAATTATGATAAAATATTACCATTAAAAATTTCTTCTAAGAAGGCTGTGTCTCACCAAAATAAGTCATGTTTTGATGTAATATTTCATATATCGTAACTATCTTGGCTTTCTTTCTGAGCTGAAGTAAAATGTCATGTTCAGTATGATCCAAACTAAGAAAACTGATTATTTGAAATTTTTTTGGCATGAAGGAGTATAGGAAAAAAATACAGAATACTGATGTTTGAGGCTTACATATTAATATCTGTCAATAAACAACATGTATTGTTGAAGAAATAACCATAGGTGTATTTCTGTCCAGACTGAAGGTGCACAATAGACTTCAAAGATTTAGAGGCATAGCTACACTTGCAATCTTTTAATGGGAAATAGGAGAGCAAGGTGAACGCTTCTCTCTTGATGCCTTGGACTTTTGCATTCTAGATCCAGAGAGACCACATGACCGTCAAGCAAAGTTTCATTGACACATATTTTAGTTTCCAACAACTTTTAAGAATTGCCACCTACCTTCACTGCCTCATATTTGCCTTAGGATCCTTACCTGTTTTTAACATTTTCTTCTTTTTTCTTTTTGTATTAAGAGCTCATAAGATTTCCTTCTCATTTCCCAGTGCTGTCCTGCTGTGCAGGGGTTTCATGTAGTGTTTATTCCTCCAGCCTGTCATCCTTTGCTCTTCCTTCTTCACTTGCTCTACTACAGAGGCTGCCAGGTAGCTTTCAGTTTTCTGGGAACTTCGACCTTCCCAGCAGGTTTTGTTACACTCTACAAACAAAGGAAGAAGTTAGAACTGCAGCTCTTTTAAATGTCCAAACATCTTGTAACAAAGTGTGTATTAATAATGCCAGTTGGAACACAGATTTTTTTTTTTTTTAAACTGTGGGAAAGCAGTCTTTTCTTTATAAAAATCTACATTCATTTTACTCTTCAGTCTGCTTCTGTCTTGACCTTGTCAGCAAGGGAGAATTGCCACAAGGCACCACTGAGAGGCTGGTAGCATCAACTTTAGAAGTAGAAGAGTTTCAGGCTTTAAGGCTATGTCTGTATTAGTAAATTAAACAATACTTGGAAATATTTCCAGGTCTCTGCCATAGGTTAATTTTTTGCAAACTGTGTTCCAGAAAATTCCCATACATTTTTTCAACCATCTCCAACAGACAGTTTACATGCAGCCCCTCTGTTTCAGAGGATATGTGAGTATGGTAGCATAGATGTAGGATTATCTGTGCCAGTTAATTTCAGCAAAGGGAAATGTGCTCAGGCATAGGTGTAGTCTAAATATACTTTATACAGACCGGCACGGTCTTTATTTCTTCTGCCTTGATCAACCTTTTCCCTTCAGTGCTGTCTTGCAGTCTCAGCTTCATAGCTTGGGTTTTTTTTTTTTCTCTTTTTACTTGTCCTTTTGTCCTTCCTAAAATGCATTCAGATTTACATTTCATTGGCATGCTGTCTCTCAGCTTCTGTTCCTCCTTCAGATGACCCTGTGACCTTATTGGTAGTGATACTGTGTCCAGTTCTCTGTCTGGAACTATCTACTTTGGAGAAGCCTCCTTCTTGTTTCCCTTTAGGTACTTTAATAATATAAATGGAATAAAAGTAAGACTAGGCTTTGAGTGATGCCTTATCTGTCCCTCTACTGCAAGGCAGAGACTTGAACATTTATATGTCTTTGTGGACTACATTTAGGCTGACTACTTGTTAAAAGAATCTCTTTCAGCTTTCTCAGTCTTACAAGCAAAATGTTTGTGTCAAAATAGAAAAATTGAGAATTGTATCTCTTCCCTTTTTCTCTCAGAATACTTATAAATCAGTTTATGCACATCTGGAACCAATCAGAGGGTTTGATAAAGCCAAAATCTATTTAATTTTCATTAAATGATGTCTAAATAGCTGTAAACATTTCTCTGTCTTGTCAGGATGGTGGTACTGGAATTGATTTTGGACATCACTTCAGTTCAAGGTTGAAGTTAAAAGGTCTTTTTTGAGGCTTAGAAGAAGCAGGTGAGTAGAGATCAAGCATCACAAATCTTTGAGCATTAAATTTTGCAACTTTCTTTTGTTTTGGAATTGCTGTTCTTGGTTACTGGTCCATATTCAAATAGCTGATCTCTGCTTCCTCTGATTCACTGAGATGTATGACTGCTTGTATTATGACTGGTAGGGGAGAATGTTTGAGTCATGCTTTTTCAGTGCCTGACACAAAAATAAGTGAGAACATTGTTTTCTCACCAAGGTCTCTGGAACTTCAGAGTTAAGTTTCTCTGTATAGTTGCATTACATCAGCGGCATTAGGAGTATGATAATTGAGCTAATTTGGTTAGAAAATTGTTTTAGACTATATTTGTCTAAATGTTTTTGTGATAAGTTAAATTTTAGAATGCAAGATTAAATAGAGGTGAATTCCCGAGTTTGCATAGTCCTGGTTTCCTGAAACTGGGTTGATCTTTGATCTCTGTTCCACTGGTAACCAGGCATATTCCATGATAAGGATGATAAGGACCATGGGTTCAAATTTTGTTTGAACTGCTTTGTGTATCCAAACCCGCTTTGTGTATCCGAAGCTTTGTGTATCTGAATCTTCGCAGTCTGAACCTGCCTGTGAAGAAACACCATTAGTGGATATAGCACCACCCTGGGACTTGTCATGTCTGCTTTGCTCCAGGCCTTCACAGCTATCTTGAGTGAATCGTATACAGCTGGATATCAGGTTTTTTACCTTAGATCTAGAAAAGGACATTCTGAAGAAATAAGTGTAAGATGAGAGCTTTGCAGCCACTTGCATCTATTTCAAATTTTTCATACTTGCTATCACAACAAAAAATTAGTCTATACGTTGAATGTAGCAATTGTTCATATTTTGCTTTTCCTACAGAGGTAGAAAATATATTGAGAATACTTCCAGTATTTTTAAAATTAAAAATTTTAGGTATATATAATTATATTTTAGGCATATTTTTAATATATAAATTGCAAAATATGCCTAACTGGTGGTTGATACTAAATCTTACAGATACAGCTTTCAAAAGGGTGGAGTTAACTCGCTCTAGTAGGACCCAGGCCCAGCTGCTTCTATGTACACCACTGTTTCTGAAGTAAATTATGTATTGTTTCCCTGTATGACATGTGGTATAACTGCTGAAGTATTATGAAATATTCAGATATTCCTATATATAATCTATAATACTGATACCTTCATGAATTGATGACTCAGGCAAGAAAGAGATGTAGTTCCAGAGTTAATGATGGTGAGAGTAATTAGTGCTGAAACTATGTTTATAACAAGTTTTCTGAAGTTTCACCCTCTGGGAGGAAGCATGGACCTTTTCAACCTAATTCAAAGCAGTGTAAAACAAGACCGTACTAGTATGTGTTTCACTGTGACTGTTTTTATCCACTGGGTAATAAGAAAGGAAAATTCCTTTCTTTCAATTTAACTTCACCTTTTTCCAAGGACTTGAGGCACTGGCCTGAAGAGTACTGTATGAATATGGTGAAACCATAAAAAGAAGAAAAGATACAATATTAGTTTTAACAGTGCTGTAAATCGAAGGATATGCAGCGCTATTTGGGGGAACTGTAGATGTTACTGGCATCATACATGTCTGTGTATGGCTCTGTGTTAATAGTTATCAATATATTTGCGTAACAGTGGTTTCTTTTTTTTTGGAGAAAATAGAGAAAAAGATCTGATTCTTTGCTTTCTAGGTAGCAATGGATTTCTGTCACATATTTATGCACACATCTGAACAGTGTAACATGTCCGTGGTAATACCAGATCGTTTCTTCATAGACAGTGTCAGTATTTCAGATAAATGTTTAGTTTGGTAGAAACTATGTAGTAATTGTGTAGTAATTGAAATCTGGTGAGCCAGCAAGAGATTTTTATTTTTTAAAGGATATTTTTTTGTATGGAAACTTACTATGTTCTGTACCAAATAATGTCAGAAATGCAGTAATACTGACTTGTGCATCTATAATAGTTTGGCAGTATCGTTTTATTGAATTCCAGTGTGTCTGGAACTTAAGGCATATGGAGGAAAGTAACTGTTATTCTGTTTCCTCCATTATTTTCTTCCATAACTTTAAGTTAAATACAATCTATAAAAATGCTTTCTTTAAAGAAAGCCAAAATGTCTTTGGCCTTTTTTAGTACTGGTCTCTATTTCTTGCAGTATGTGAAAGTGGAGAGAGAATGTTTTTGTAGTCCATGAGGAAATAGTAGTAAATTCTGAATGCTAGTTCTTCAGCATGTCATTTAGACTTGATAGTTTTTTATGGCAGGACATAGTGTCTTTGCACTGATTGAAAACTGGGATTCACTCATAAAAGTAGTGATGGAAATACATAAAAATAAAATTGCATTCATGAGTACATTTTTAATTAACTGAGAGAAAAATTGTGTTTGCTTTCTGTCCTGTCTTTCAATAGACCATTTAACTGTTTAGGAGTAAGTTTTAGAAAACTGAGTTAGAGTTGGAAAAAAATGAAACCAGGACAAAAATCCATAGTGGAAAAATGCTAAAGCAGAGTGAAAGTGTTCCATTTTTGGACTGATGTCTTAAATAGACACTTCTGGGGGCTATTAGTGGTACAGTTACATCTGGATTTTCTGAGTTGATTAGGCTTTCGAAAGAAAAGCTAAGGAAGTTTTCTAAATATGAATATTTCCTGTGTTAGTGAACTGAATTGTAGTTGTGGTAGTAGTTGTTAAACTGATCCAGCTTTAGCTCTTCTGTCCTGTTTTGGCACTTTGAGGAGGAGGAGACATTGTGCTCATTCCTGTTTCTTCCTGGTAACTACAGGACTTAAAACAGCATGACTCATGTACTCATATTGCATATGTATGCATTTGGTATACCTACCAAATATCCCCCCTCTATATATATCTATGTTTGTTTCGCATAGGGCAAACATAACTATATCGTTAGATTAGTACAAAAGTACATCTCGTGTAGTTTTCTTGCAGCTGAATGGGAAATCTCTCAAGAGTTATGTAAAGACTCATTGCTGGTGATTGTGTTGATGATGGACACGTGGAACTTTTGAGGCATTCCGTCAGCTTGATAATGGATTGGCATTAACTTTGTCCGCGAAGGCAGCTAACCCTTCCACATCTCTGATCAGGACACAAATAAGTTCTGATACTGTTGTAGGTGAAGGGGTGAAGGATATACAGAGTAAGGCTGAAAGGAAAAGATGGTATCTGCTTTCCAAGAAGTAATTGGATGGGGATTGATGGGCTTCATCTTGCATTTGGTTTCCACAAGGAACAGTCTGAAGCTTAACAGTACTGGCCATTTAAATGGAATTGTATTAGAACAGAGGCACTGTTTGTTGTAGAATTTTTAATTATCTTTTCAGGGTGATTGTGAATAGCTTTGAATTACCGATTTGGGGGAACATGAAGGCAACTTCTCTCAGAAGGTAGTTTACATTGATAGAATCAAATCTGTGGCTGGGAACTATGAAGGTTTTTTGCTATGATTCTACAAAATATGGGTTTAAACTGTCCAGCTTTTCATTTCAGCTGAACATTAAGTACAGTCTTAATGGTCTGATTTGCTGGGTAGAGCACTCTTACAATAATCTGCTATTTACAGCCCATATCGAATATGAACCTGCATCACTTATTACGAAGTTTGTGCTTTGGGAGATATTTTCATGGCGTTTAGGAGTAATGCCCCACATTTGTTGGAACTAGTCTATAATGATACCATCTTAAGAAATGAGTTATTGCTCAAACACACTGATTGTTTTGTGGTTTCTAGCCTAGAAATTTTTAAGGAAAAGCTTGTTGAAATCTGATGGGTTTTTTCAAGGAATTGTATGAAATGAAGAGAGATGGTGTGCATCTTAATAATTTTATGATTCTTTTTTTCTGTGATGTGCATGAGAGAGGTGAGAACTCTTACTTTTTAACTGAACTGAATACAGGTTTCTAAATGTGGCCAGCTTGAGAACAGAGGACCATTACTGTAGTTGTCATGTAAAATAAAGTTGGAGTCTGAAGCTCCTTTTTAGCTGTCAGCTTTATTAAGGAGCTACTGGTGTGCTGCACTAGGCATATGCATTATATAAGCAGTGTATGGTAGTGTCTGGGGAGAATTTTCTCTCTTGTCACTGCTGCTTTATTAGGTCTGGCTCGCTCATTCACTGTTGCCCTGTCGTACTCCAGCCTTCTGGCGGCGGCGCGCAGCACAGTAGGTCTAATGTAGATTGACGCCTTTGCCAGAGGACTGACTGAAACTTGTGTCTCATAGTTGCTAATGCTCACTCAACCATTTTATTGAAGATAAAGTAAATAAAATAGATTGCCACATGAGAATTCTCTGAAATCAAATGGAATAATTTGACAGGTTCAAGCCCATGAAAAAGCCAAAGCATTGAAACAGATGGGAATACTCTTTATGCACAATATACCAGGAAAAGGTGTCTGCTGGCTTGATGCTAAACTGTTAATGCCTTCAACCAAAACTACAACTGTTGAAAATATTAACATCATTTCCAATGGAATTTCCATTGGTGTTGAAATTGCTACTTCTCTCTAACAGAGGGATTTCTTTAAAATGTAAGAGTAATGGATATACTGATATGATTTTCTTATTGCTTCAGATTCTTTAAGAGACTGGTGATGGGTAAAAAAATATCTTTAAATTTAATTAAAAAATAATAGGGAATAACTGTGAGTTTATTATTTGAGAAAATAATTCTGTGAAATAGTGCGAAATAAATTGTTACTTTTATAGGTTTTTAATAATCATTAAGTGACATAATTTTGAACATTACAAGTAAAGTTGCTAAAATAAGCCCTGGCATTTCTAAAAGTGTGTGTAATACAGCACATGAAGAATAGGAACTGCTAAGCTATTGTGACAAACTGTTTAGAATAATGTTCAACAAACCCCAAATATTACTTACACTTACTTTATAAAGAATTACTGTAGATAGCAGTGTAATATGTCTGTGTTATTTTTAGAAATAAGAGAATACATAATAATAAGCGCATTAAGATGCAACACATGACATATACCTCTTACTCTTTTATCTGGATAACAATGAATATTGGTCTTTTTAGTCACACTAGTGGATTCCTTCTTACTAGTTGGACTACTTCAAGAAAGCAAGACAACCGTGTTTTAGTTTAGTACAATAAATTACATCAAACTGTAGACATAAGAGTTAATGTGAGACTGTAGACAAGAGTTAATAAAGGAAATACATATAAATAAGTTAAAAATACATGAACAAAGTTTGCAGATGCAGCCTCAGTTTTTCGCCTTGAAAACACAGTCACTTAAATAGCAAATGTATTAATTCTGCTCTTTTCTTCGTGTTTAAACAAAATCTGCTCAGTTTTTTTTTTGGTGTTAGACAACAATTATTTTGTTACAATTTTACTGTTTTAAATTCAAGAAATTTATTATAACAGATTGTGCCATTGGTACTTAATGATAGAATGCTTGTGAGATTTCATGAATACTGGGTTTGAAATAAATTATGAATGAGCTGTTTGAAAATTACTTGCAAGAGTGAGTTGACAGACTGGAAAAACATGGTAAGGATGGATTTCCAGATTAACTGTTAGCCAGAATACACATCTAGCTGTGCTGATGTGTGCAGTGGCAGGGTTGGTGCTGGTCAAATCATATTTCCAATATGATTGTGAATAAATCTAAGAAATATGAATTATATTATCAGTTTTTCCCATCCTGGTCATATTTTTAAGAGGAAAAATTACTCTATTGTGCTTATATTGCGGAGCACTGGCAGCAGCTGTGCTCTGGGGAGGTCCTTTTTCTGTTGTTGCCATGCCGATGACTGTGTAAGTCTGGCCAAAGTCTTCATGCTCTCACATAAGTTCCAGACTTAAATTTCAAGACTTAAAAAGCAAAACTTAGAGACTGCGATGCCAGCTACATCGGGCTTCCCATCCTCCTGAAGGAAGTTACTTGTAATTCGTTCTATGGTGCTCTTTCTGTTCATGACATGGGATAAAAAGCTCATCAACAGCTTTGTCTTTCTGCGGGAGAGACTGGAGGAAAACACAACTGTGACAAATCACTTTTTTAACCCTTTTGCTTTCTTTTTCTGCTTTCTATGAAATGAAATTCTTAGAAAGTGCTGTTTTTCAGAGAAGGCAACAGAGAACATTAGTTTAATTAGATTTTAATTATATACATAGAATTGCCTTCGTTTTTTTCCCTGGTAGGTGATCCAGGACAAAGAATCACTGTTCATTTCTATGTTGTGAAGTCTTTTCTCTCTCTCATTGGGTTTTCTAGTTAAATTGGAAAGCCATTAAGCATTACCACAGTTTTGGGAAGAAAATGCTGAGACCTGTGAGTGCTCCAACGTAGATTGATTTAGACGGAATAAAAGCTATTTTTATCGAGAGAAATAGAAACCTCAACAGTAGTTTACTTTGGATTTCTGTAAGACCTAAGGAAACCAAATGTGGTTTCCTGTATTTCTCAAACAACTTACTTGTGGTGTTTTTTTCAGCATGGTCTCTTATTTGACCATATCTGAAGTAGTTCTGAAAGGCTGGTTTTCATGGTATTGTTTCCTGTATTTACCAGTAACGCAGTAAAGAAATTTTCTATATTTTTGGGATGCTTTTGAAGTTACCTTATCCAGAACTCTGTCCATCATAAACATGATGAACTAGCTATTTAAAATCCTTGTTAAAAAAAAAATGTAGGCAATAAAGCAAGCCTTTCAGCAAAAGTAACTGCATATGGAAGAAACAAGAGGAGACCTAATTCTTGAAAATAAATGGGATCTTGAAAATGTAATAGATGTTTATTTGATTGCTTTGAGAGTTAACTTCCCTAAAAAGCTGATTTTAAATGAGTTTTGTATTTGTAAGTGATGTTTTTTGACTGTCTTGGGGAGTGATTTCTTCTCTCCTCTGGAAAATTCATTATGGGATCTAGCAAAGAATTAGTTGGGTTTTTTTTTATTTGGGCACTGTTATCGAGGAAGTGGACAAAGATCACCGTCCCATAGGAAGTGGGCCTTGGAATTTTTAATACAGTCTGTAAAACAGCTCTTTAGTTGTCAGTCACAGCCTGTAGGACATAGATTTTTAATGGTGAGATGACAGTGTGCTTAACTCCATCAGATATTTGTACAGAATTCAAATGTTCACAGTTTAATTTTTGAAGGAACTTTTACTTTTTTTTTTTCCTGAGCTTGAGTCTTCTAGAGAAGCAAGACAGGTCACGTTTTGGTTTGTATGGCGGTTCTGGTCCTAAATCCAAACATATATTCGAGTACCTGTATGAAGATTCCGTAAATTATGACACCCAGTGAAGGTTTTGCAAAAGAAAATATCAAGCATGTAATCTTAGGTTGCAAAGTTAAAACTGCTTGCTATAGTTTGAACAATATATAGTGGCTTCTCAAGAATAAGGTGTAGGACATGGTATGTTAGGATGTACAAAATAGAAACTTCACTCTAGAATCTGTATGCTTTGGTTAAGAATATTTTTATAGGTAACCATACTAGTGGTAAATGGCCTGTGATGTTAATTCGGTGCTGTTACACTTGAAGGAGAAACTGAACTCAATTTTAGTTTAGATCTGCTGAAATACATACAGGTGTTACTGTGCTTCTGTAATTGAATTTGCAGCCTAATATAGTTTTGTATGATTTTGCTGAAGTTAATTATGAAACATTTAAAATTAGAGCAGTTGGATAGTGTGATATGAGAAAGAGAAGTGAACTCATGTCTTGTAACTAAATTTAAACGAGTATTTATTAGCTGAACAGTACATACTACAGTCAAGTTGGTGACTATTTAGCTTTCTTCCTTTCAAGATGGAAACTTTTTTACATGGCCACTTGCCATTAGTTTTTACTTTGTTTTCTGTTTGCTGTAACGTATCTTTTCATGACATAATGCAAATCCAGTTCTCTCTTTCCATCACTTACTGAAGAATTAAAACAATAACACATATAAATTTTTTTCTCAACCCAGTCAAAAGCTTTTACTTCAGTTTTAGGTAGGTGTATTTTTTCTCAAGTTTGATCGTTACTACTCATTTAAAAATATAAGTTCAGGATTTTGTAATCTGAATCATTATCCTGTCAGAACTTCTAAACTGGAATATTGCCTCAGAGCAGTTTGCTCTACTGGTTAAGTGCTGAATGAATTATTATTTATTTTATTTTCACAAATAAGGCTGATATGTTGAACTGAATTACTGAAAGAATGGAAAAATATTTAAAGATTTCTCTTAGGACAGAATAATTTTGCATTTGCCTTTTTTGAGCAGTAGTTGTAAGGGGTGTGGAAGGTAAGCACGTAAATCTTTCTTTTTCATGGCAGAAGAATTAGTCATCATTATCAGTAACCCTTTCAATAACTAAAGCACATAAGTGCCGCAGTTCTAGGTATCTTTGCCCCTCTCAGAAATTCATTATTGCCCCTAATCAGAACTTGTGTTTGCTCGCTTTTTGCTTTCTCTTCTTCAACCTGTCACTTTCAAAAAGGAAGATGGAAATGAATGTGACAAGGATCCCCAGCTGATGCAGTGGAAAATCCATAACTGCTTAAACTGCTACTTGGCTTTGCAGGAAGTTACTTAGGAGTGCTCATATGGTCCTTTTGCCAGCCCCTGAGTGGCTGCAGGCAGCTCTGTCATTGGGTAGGTAAGAAACGGCAGAGGAAGGAGAGAGAGGGCAGGAGCATCCTTAACTGCTGCAGCTGTTTGCTAAGTGAGCATATGTTGCAGCCCTTGAGCCTCCTCCACAGAACATCTTTTCACAGGTCAGTGCTTAAGTCACATACATAATACTCTCCTAAAATAAGTTTGGTCTGAGTACCTGTTTATTTGTTTTTCTAAGAGAAGTTGTTCTATTGTGGAAGTCCTTCAGTTAATTACTTTCCATTATAAAAGATAATGGGATACTCCAGTCAGTTACAGTAAACATATTTTCCCTAAAATTGAGCATGTTGACCTTATAGAAGAATGAGTATTTGCTCTTTTTCTGCCTCTCAAAGATTTGCTGAATGCTGTACTTTTGGACTGTATGAGAAATGGAGGTCTGAGGACATTTTAATGTTACTGTAATCTTATCATTTACATTCTTTTAATTTTGCAATTCAGAAATATGGAATACATTTTTAAGTTATTTCTACATGTTAACAGATAAAATGTCCAAATTAATACATGAGGTGACCAACACTGGTAGCGTCTTCAGACTGTTGAAATGGTCTATACTCATCCTTTAATTCAAGGTATTTTAATTTTATTTAATTTATTAGGCCTGAAAAAGTTGTGTATTGGACTGATTGAATATGTGTGATAGGACAGTGTTTTGAGTCATACTACATTATGGACTCGAATACCCTGTCCAGTACTTAAAAGATCCCAGAAGATAGAGCATGTGATTTAATTACCTTTTTTTCATTTTGTGAACTTGACCTCTCTTACCAGCCTCCAGACAAAGAAAGACAAAGTGCTGTGAACAACTGGCAGTTGATATCAAGAAGGTATCTCCTACATCTCTCTCTGTCTCATAGTAACAGCCTGTACTCGGCATGGATGCAGGACTTCCCCAGAAAACTTCTGTCCTTCAGCTGGCAAATTCATCTGCTGCCTTACTTCTTTAGATGCCTTATAAAAATTCTCTCTCTTTTTTTTAAATCCTGCCCCAGAAACCTGTCTTTTCTGGGTTAGCTCTAGCTGTGCAAAAGCACGTGGGGTAACACAAGGATACTGGCCTCAGCAGACTGAGGATGGTTTTTGAGAGTGGCTAGTTTGCTGTAAGCCGCTACTGGTTATGTTGTTTCATTATTTCAGATTTTGATTCTGTGTTTGTGCAATCTCATGTTTGAGAAAGTTGACTGAATCTGTCCCGGCTTGTTTTTGAGAAAGAGGTTGGATGTTTTCTTTGCAAGCTAATAAAAGATTTCCTCGTTTTCTAGTAAAATAACTAGAGGAAAATCCTAAGACATTCTTTAATATTTGGGATCTATTTGAGCAGTGAAGAGTGATGATAGTCTGTGTGGAGATGGAGGGATTTATTTTTTCTGACAGTGAAGGCCTTGATTCATGACAACTCATAAGGTTATGCTGAAGTCATGTGGGAATAGATACTGTCTTTTCTAGGAATCTCATATTAGACAGAGGTGTTGGAGAGAAACTTCTAGCCATTGAGACAAGTGATTTTCACAGTATTGGCAGTCTATAGTAAAAAACATCTTTACTCCATCTTTTGATTGCCTTTGCAGCTGCCGAATCTACAGACAAAATACAAAACTGTTCATGAAATTACAGTCGTAGGTGACTTCTTTATTAAATATTCGTTTCTAGTGTCATACATTTTTAAGTTATTTCTACATGTTAACAGATAAAATGTCCAAATTAATACATGAGGTGACCAACATTGGTAGAGTCTTCAGATTGTTGAAATGGTCTGTATGCATCCTTGAATAAAAAACCCCAGATTCCTACAACTATAAGGAATTTATCAAGGAGGTTTATTTTAATTGCTTGGTGCTTTGGTATATTTTAGATTTACTCTTATGTGCGGTTCATTTCCCTTAATCTAATAACATCACTGGTTATTTCAGTATACCGGTGAGTGGCTACTTCTCTGAAAGCTTAAGAGTTAAAATTATAATAGGATGATTCCTCTGTGTATTCAAACTGTGTAATAATATAGGAATGAAAAGTATGTTGTTTAATTATTTGGTTTTGCCATGTAATATTGTTAAAATACTGTTAAATATGACTTTTGTAAATGTAAATGTAAATATGACTTCGTATTGCTAATATAAGAAAAGAATTAAAAACAACAAAAAAATAGGTTTGATCTCATTTGACCTTTCTGACGTTCAGTCAGTTAAAAGGTTTGTAAGACTTTAATTACCAAATGGTATGATCATTATTCATCTCATCATTTGATATATAATGTCAAGTGAATTGCCTCCCTGGAGTGCACTGTGTTTCACAGATCAATAGATTTAGTAAGAGCTTGAAGGAGAGCTTTACACATTCATAGAAAAGAAGGGAAAGTGTATCTTCCTTGTAAAATGGCTTATGTAGATATTCCGTGAGCTTTACAGAGTTACTGTTTTATTTATGTCTCAGGAATACAAAATCCTGTAAGAAAAAGGCATTTAATAAAATATTTTAAAACTTTATTGAAATTTTTTTAAAAATGCTGCTTCTATTTGACTCTTATGTAATAAAATAGCTTTAAAAGTTCTGTCCTGAAAACAGCTTCATTCAAATCTATGAAAATAATTACACTTATTACAACAGATTTTTTGCTTTGACACAGCACAACAAGCATAGTATGACAAAAGGCCGTCTAAATAACTACACACAATTGCTGAAACTATTCACATACTGTTTTTCTGCATTTTTAAATAGGTAATGTTAGTTTTAACTGGTTTGGTTTGGTTTGGTTTTTTTGTTTTCTTCATACATTGTGTCAAGGATTTTTATGCACACTTCAAGAGAAAAAGATAAACCTTGTCCCTGACTGACTGATTTAATACCTATGTGTTTATAAAAAATTTCTTACGAATTTATTTAATTAATTGCATAAAGGGTAATTACTAATAGGATACTTCATTTTTACTTAGGTGTATTATATTACTCTTATCCAATATAGAAGACCCATCATATAACACCAGCTATTTGAGCATGTCTGCCTCATCTCTTGCTCTTGCTAAAAGGATTTCTCAAATGACTGAAAGAGACTTCTAGGAGAGTTCAGGTACTAGCATTTGTTGTTCTTTTTTTCCTCTAGGTTTTAACTCCTTGGTTTGCTCTCTTGATTTACCAGCTTTCTGCATAAAAAAAAGTAAGAAAATAAAAACATATTTCTTTAACTTTTTTATTAATGCGGGTAAGCTTTTTAGCTTAAATATATGCCTTCTTATTGGTCCTTGCATTGGTCAGGAGCACTGAGGAAACTGTAGTTCAGCTAAGCAAATCTTTCTGACTGTGGGACGGAAGCAACATTTACTTGAAAGTTCGTCCTTATTCATCTGTCACTTATAACCCATCATCTACTCAAAGATTAATTTGAATTGTGAACAATATCTAAGCTTCCTTAATCCCCTGCTCTTGTCCTTTTTCTTGAGCTGCTGTACTGTGACGGAAATGCCATAATTCTGAAGCTTCTTATTCCTCAGGCCTACCTAAAGTAACTCCCATTGGGAGCCGATTGATGTTTTAGCAAGGAAACTCGTACCTGTTTTCGAGAACAACCTGGGAAAATTGTCAGGAGGCTTCCACATGCTTAGATGTTCACTGTGTGGCATTCTTGTAAATGTAAAATCTAATTTGTCTGGGCTCTTTGCACCAGCATTGTTCAAGGTCAGGTGAACTTATGTGAAGTACAGGAAGTTTCTGAGATTTCATTCCTTTCTCTGTACTCGCAAGATTTTTTACCAAATCAGCAAATTAAGTAATACCAATTTCATTAATAACTAAGAGAGCTGGGAAATATATCACATACTCCTTTTACTTGTTTTGTGAATGACCCCTGCTGCCACTACTGCTTTCCCACTTCCTCGAGGTTGTTTTTTTTTTCCCCCAGGAAAAATACTGGTTTAGTAGTTTCCCCTCTGCTAGTGATGCAAACACTGCTTATTCAGACTCTCTCAATAAGGGGCTAGAATTTAAAAAGAAATGCAGGAAATCTGCAGGTTTTTCTGCTGAAGGTGAACATCCAAAGACCTTTTTGTCAATGGGAATGCTTAAGCATTAGAATAATTAATGTCGGAGTTCTGTAGAAGCATCAATTGTTTTGATGATTCATTTATCTAAGGCTTCACTTGGCAAAGTTTAAGCTATTGGGACTCAGTCCAGAAGTATGTACAGTTGATTTTAAGACTGTGAATAGGTCTTTGGCTGAATTGTGATATACTTAGCATCTTTTAGGACTGTATATAACCATAGTCATCTCTTCCAAGATATTCTTAAAGTTACAGCAGTAGTCATTTGCAAGTTGGCACTTGCATTTATTCACCTCGCCATTTACTCCATAGCAATAAATACCTTAATATATGTATTTGAAATGCAAAGTCCATTTTGGATGAAAAATAGTAGAACAATTCAATTTTGGTGTCATCTCTGTCATGATTCGGTAGGTGCTATAGATGCTAGAGTAAAGGGTTGATCAGTGACAAACTACAACAGCACTCTTGAATACTGAATACTGTATTCTGGGCTCCTCAGTTTAAAAAGAATGTGGAGGTCCTTGAATGCATCCAGAGAAGGGCAACAAAACTGGTGAAATGGCTGGAAGAAAGGTCCTATAAGGAGCAGCTAAGAGCTTGCCTAGTTTGGAGGTAAGGAGGCTGAGGGGTGACCTCATTGCTCTCTACAGCCTCCTGAGGAGGGGAACGGGAGAGAGAGGTGCTGATCTCTTTTTCTTGGTATCCAGTGATAGGATGCATGGAAATGGTTCACAGCTGCATCAGGGGAGGTTTAGACTGGACATTAAGAAGCATTTTCTTTACCAAGAGGGTTGTTAAACACTGGAACAGGCTTCCTAGAGTGGTGGTTGATGTTCCAAGCCTGTCAGTGTTTAACAGTCATTTGGACAATGCCCTTAATAACATGCTTTAAATTTTGTTCAGCCCTGAAGTGATCAGGCAGTTGGACTAGATGATGATTGTGAAACTGAAAATAGTTCTATTCTATTCTATTCTATTCTATTCTATTCTATTCTATTCTATTCTATTCTATTCTATTCTACTATGGCAGATTCTATTCTATTCTATTCTATTCTATTCTATTCTATTCTATTCTATTCTATTCTATTCTATTCTATTCTATTCTATTCTATTCTATTCTATTCTATTCTATTCTATTCTGGCAGCAGTCACAAATAATGTTTTATGAAGAGGTTTTATGGCTATGAGTAGGGGAAGTGAACTAATTCTTTTTAAAGAGTATTCCTGAAAGGTTCTTCAGGGAGACACAGAAGCTTACAAGGCTCCTAAAGCATTACTATCTTTGTCCTGCCATTCCTTAGTGACAGGGAAGGAAAAGCAGAGCAAAAGGCAGGGGCACTTAGGCTCCACGCCCATCCTTGTCCCCTTCTAGATACTGGAACTCAAAAGGTCTCCTAGACTTTTCCTAGGGACAAGAAGGTCTGATTTGTAATATTCCCTTCGGTCCTGTTATGAACTAAAAGAATCAGTAAGTAATACATTAAAAAGTCAACATTTGGAGGACATAGTATCCAGAAATGTCTGCCAAATATGATTGCAAGTTTATTGTGTGTGATGCTTTTCTGAGCTGAGAAGCAAAGTTCAGGAAACTATCTGTGTTTATTTAGACAAAGTGCAGTATCACCCTCATTAATCTGGAGTATTATATATTGATACGTATTTTTTGTAGCTGTTTAAAGTACCAAGTAATGGAGTTTGCAATATGCTGTTTGCATAATTGGAGTCAAGGCCAATGAAGGTCCCTGAATAAAACACATTTCAAACTCCATGACTTCACAGTTCAAGGAGAAAAGAGTCTTGAGAGACCTAAAATTCTTGAACAAGGTCCTTCAGAAATAAAGCTTAGGACAGAGAGAGTAAAATAATTATATTTCATATCCAGAAACATAAAAACTCCCATAAAAAGTGAGTTAACAGAGCCAATGTTATACAAAAAGGGTAGTTGTAGTTTTAAAACTCATGAAGTAAGTAGTCTTGATTGTTTCCCCTTCGGAACATTTATGGGTATCCATTGACAGCCATAGATAATATGTACCTTGATAAGAGATACAGGTGAAGCTTGCACAGGAAGTAAACTTTACAATTAAATCTGCTCGGTTTTTGCTTTTGTGGAAGAAAGGATAGCAGACTCTAGAACCATTGGTCTTCTCCAGTTTGTATCCAGCTTGAATAGCTTGTTCATCCTTTGTTTTGCTCTTTGGTTAAACATAGCTTTTGAAAATTCCGTGACTATAGATTTCCCTGTGATTTCTACTTTGTCACATGTGAAAACTGTTGTATTAAGTACACATGTTGCACAGGTACAGTGAAGATGTTATGTTCTGAGTCCGTCCCTGATTTTTCTGCAAATATTTATGTGCTGGTATTTAAGAATAAATTCACTGCAGAAGCTATTTATAAGAAAATTAATAAATTTTTACTAATTTGTTAAACTTCAAATCATTTATTTATTGAAAAAGCTCTGGAACCATCTGAGCTTAGCTAGAAGTGCAGCCTGTGGTAACTCCTAGCATGATGGCACTAAACTATAAGTAAGATTTTACGTGGATTCTCCTAATATTCTTCCTTTCCAAAAGCCCTGCTCTGGGTATTATGATCATGGAAATATGACCATATGGCCTATGCAATCTTGTCTGTCCCAAATTGTTTTGCATTTAGGAGAACAGTCATAGTATATGTACACCTGTTAGAGGTAGCTTGAATCTCACTGCTTTGGAAGGCAGCAAGCATTTAGAAGCTGCAGCACAATCCTTTCTAGGGCTCCGTAAAGCCAGCTGTGACAGTGAGTGTACTTACCTGCTGAAATGTATGTTACTGTGTTTTATGGGCACCTATACAACTGGATTAACTGGTGGTTTGATACACTCGTGTCCTAAAGATGTGTCCTGATTTTCCAGAAAGCCTTAAGCAATATCTCTGAAATTTGGCATCCTTCATTCATGTCATACCAGAGATACTACTGCAGATCTAGTTTGTTGTCTCCTTTCTGTATTTATTGTAATTACCTGAATAGCCCAGGAGCACTTCTTAAGAAAAATGTTGTCTGGCTTGTATTATCAGTGACAGTATCGACAAGTACTGGTACACTGTATATCTTAACCCATAAAAGGGGACTGTGGTGCTGTGAGTCAGCTTTAAACTACGTTTTGTGTGCAGAAACCCCCTAAAGATCAACAGCCTTGATTATTACGCTGCTTGTCCAACTGTGAGAGAAAGCAGAAGGGATTGTCATATTATGAAAACCTTCTTGTCATGACTGCTCTTTTAGATTCTCACCTATGGGGTGTGGAACCCGTCCACTGGGAAAAAGAGATTTATTGAAGTAGTTTGTGGAATTATGTTTCCTCGTTCATTGAACAATTAGATAAAAATCTGCAAGATAATAATTTTATTTTTTTCTCCTTTCTTTTTTTCCTCCCATAATGTTTTTCTTCAGCCAGATGAAACAAAAAGCCAACTAAGCACAAAAATTCTGGCAATTAATAAAAACTGTACATAATGGAAAAACTATGGAAATACTGAGATTACAGATTATCCGATCCATGTGAACAGGAATTGCCATCTGGAATTTCCAGTTATTTGAATTTGATACACTTGTCCTCTGAAGTTCCCAACTTGGGGCTATGCACCAGTTCTCAGTTTCTGTACCATTACTTTCAAAGTGTTGGGGATGTGCGTGGAATATTTTTCTTCTGGAATGTGGTGCTTAATCAGTGCTTGTAATTTGTATTTTGGAATCTGTTCTAAACATTTGATGTAAACAGTTCATTTTTTCTGTCATGAAGCAAGTATGTCACAGGTTGTCAATAATTTTTAACTGGAAACACAGAAAATGGAGAAGATATTGTAAATAGTCAGATCTTGGCGACATCTTGTCAATGATTTTTTTTAATAAGAGTTGTGTAAGCATGTAAATATATTTAGAAAAAGGAATTAAAATAATAACACAAAATGCCAAAAATACCTTTCCAAAAGTATCACATTTTTATTGAATTTTAGTATATGATAGTCATGTTAGGCTCTAGTTGCTCTGTTCACCTTTAAATTAGCTTGTTCCAGTATAAAGGCAGAGTTGTTTCCTGCTTCTTATTCTGTGCTTGGAAGTATTCCAGGGGCACTCGGGGGTGTCACTCTCCCCTTTACAGTGATCTGGGATTCCTGCAGAGTATGTCTGTGTCTGTGGGACTGGGGGTACAGAGACAATTAAATAATTGCATTTATTCTGGTTCTCAGGCAGGTTTTGCAGCCTGTGCTGAGTTCATCAGAGCTCTGGCTACATGGGTGACAGCATTTGGGCTGGCTAGTTTCAGACCAGCTCCAGTAAGTATGCAGAAAATGTAGTCAGAACAGTGGCTGCAGAGTACCTAAACCTCAGTCTAGGTCACTTAAAGAATGCGAAGAACTAGCTTGCGCTTAATGTGCCTCTCCTCGTGTCTAGGATCTGTCATGCTGCTTTGACGAGGTCTCTTAAATCTCACTTTCTGCCTTAATAGAAGTGCAGTAGATGTGTATGCAGAATAGATGCAGCTAGTGTACTGTTTGACATTTCATGAATTAGATTAACGGAATTTGATTTTGTTAAATTGATAGGGAAATGTTTGTGTTTTATTGCCATCCAAACTTCTCACTGATTTTTTTCCACTGATAATCAGCTAGGTTCTAGGATAGACTGATTCATCTGTATTAAATGTGATGAGGTTATGTTGCTTTTGATTAAGAAGGTAAAATGTTGTTATAAGGAAAAGGACTAAAGTCTTTGGACTTTGTTTAAGAAGCTATTAACATATGGAATGGTGATTCCCAAGGTGAAATTGAGAACTCATAATTATCGACAAAAGTTAAAAACTGTATTTTATGGTGTTAGGCAGCAATACTAATGAATCATATGTGGTCTTGCAACTGTCTTGATCTTCCTCTGCTGGTTCCGATCCCAAAGAATGGTTTCAGAATGGAAGGAGGAAAGACACAAGGCTGGAAGAGCTCTGGGGAATCAATATATAATGCTTGTCTTCTGACATTTGTGAGTTAAATCAGGAATACATCTTATAAAGTTCTGAGTAAAATCTGCACCGAACTCTGTGTCCTGTGACATTGTTGGTGATGTTGATGGTTGGCCTGCCTTCATTCCTTTCCATTTTATTAGTTTAAGATGATTCCCTCTTGGAACAAAGTCAGCTATGGCCAGGCAGGCAAGATTGCAACTATATGTATATAAATATATCTAAAAATTGTAGCAATTCAAGTGTAAGAGTTCTAGAGCAGAATGAAGTGATGTCACAGAGGATCAGTGTTCTTCTGAGGATTTATTGTGTATTATTCATGTGAATAAAATCCATAACGGTTATAACAAATGCCAGGTAACTATGAATTAGCAGGCTATAACACGTTAAAGAGCTTCTTATAAGAATATAAAGCATGAAGGCAAAGCTTGCCTACTTTGTGTAGTCACTAGGACATCAAGGTGGAAATGCAGTCCCACAATTCAACATTTCTGTTTTATTTGTTTTATTTTTGAACAGAAATACCCATGTCTTGAATTCATGTCTGCCTCAGGGAGATGTTTCATATTTCTCTCTACATTTCTGCTTCAGCAACTTTTTTTTTTCCCTTTTCTTTTGATTTTGTCTCTGAAGACCTCCCATTTTAAGTCCTCATGATGGTACGAGGTTTCCTTTCTTGCAGTGCTGTCATATAGCCCTGTCATATTGCGATACATGAAATTCGTGCATAGGTGCTGGACGCTTCACAGTGCTAGCTGTGGTCAGTAAATGTTAATGAAATTTAACAGCTTCTAATTGATTGCTGATTCTTCAGTGATTTGCGATATTGTGACTTTAAGTAGGCAGTTTGATGAATGTGGTCTCATTCCAATTTTTGATCTGTAACTGAGCTTTTTTTTTTTAAAAAAAAGCCACCAACTTGAACGTTAAACTGTTTAAATTGAGTATTAAAGATTTCTTCATCGTTTTTGTTTTTTTTTTTTTTCCACTCCACCTCATTTTTTTCCTCGTTTCTGGTTGAAAAATCTTTTGTGAAAACAGTGTTTGCTTTCTTGAATGTGTAGCAACTGTGAAATTTAATTCATAATTTCACCATTTCTCATGTTATTATTGTATTTTCTAGCTTTTATAATGAATGATGTTGTGGTTCTCCTTATACAATTAGTTGTTCTACAAAATTTTGAATATTAAACCTTTCTCATTAGTTCTGTAAACCATAATTTGTGTTCAGTTGCTTTAGACTTAAATTGGCAAAGCTGTGCATCTTTTTTGTTATGCCACTGAAGATTGTGTGAATTCCTGTATCTGTAACTTCATACTTGGAGAAACTAATTCATTAGCCAAATAAAGTGGATATGAATTTCGTGCCTATTACTTAAGACTAAAAGAGGGCATTAGGATACGTAACTTGCTCATACATAACATTAGTCCAGTGTGAATGAATGAGTTCCTCAGCAATCTTCTTATCAATAAAGTGCACCAAATGCAGGCATAGCTTCTGCTACTTGTTTACTAGAGGTACTGACTTGAGGGGGAAGAAGCACCCCATGCTTCTGAATGCTTGTGAATGTGTTGAATGCTCTGTATTATGTCATGGTTCTATCTGTATGTGGAACAAATTCAATGAACGAATGACTGTAAGATATTTATCTCCTGTGACCCAATCTTGATTTCATACTAAACAACACAATGAATGAAATTAAGGGATTTTTTTAGTGTCCTGTAACAAAACCACGCCATTCTTCACCAGCAGCTTTTCTACTGATGAATAAGTAAAAGGTGAGATAGGTGTGCTGGAGTACTCAAAGCATGACTGAATTTCTAAAAGGGGAGTTACTGTATCTGAGCAGATGACCACATGCTCATAACAATAGGAATTACTGTGGTAAATTAATCCTTGATAAAGCTCAATTTGAACTATTGCAGTTGAATTAATTTGGTTTATCATATTGGTTGCTGAACCAGTACCAGGCTTTTGTTTGAAATCAAACTCTTCTTTATGGTAAGACACTTATTTGAGATTTTATTAGAATTAACCAAAAGTTGCTAACAGTGGGTAATTACGATGTATTTAGAGAATTTATTTCCTTTTTAGTTAAGCATACCATTTAAAATATTCTGATTTTTTAAAAATCTTATTTGTAATACTTAATGTAGTACCGGGCATATTTTTATCTGATCTCTTTCCTTCTTTTATTGTGCTGTGACAGTTTATCAGCTCGAGAATTGTCACTGCTAGACATGAACACTGAATTCCTGTGTCCTGGCTTGGACTTCCCTGCAGAAAGTGCCTTGCAGTGGAAATGCCTATCTTCTAGGCTACCATAGCCTATCTTTGCTATTTTCATGTACTTTTTAAGGAAACAGAAGTTTTATAGATTGATACAATCATACTGTCTGTCAGTCCCCCACAATAATCCTTGAACTTCTTGGGCAACTTCAAAGAAATTCGATGAAGTGGAGACCTCAAATATAATAATATACATGAAAACAGATGGACTAAGAGACAGAAACATGCAAAATAGTGCATCTGCTGAGGAAAAAGGCTGCAGCATTAAGTAAGTCCATGCTGGTTTTTGTAAGTTCTGTTGCTCACACACAAAACTTCTTGGTTTTGTTATTTTGCTCCCATCCATAATCATTTAATTGTTTATTCATCCCATGTCCAGCTGCAGTCATGAGTATAGAACAACTAGTCACACGCTGTT
This sequence comes from Buceros rhinoceros silvestris, assembly GCF_000710305.1. NCBI lineage: Eukaryota > Metazoa > Chordata > Aves > Bucerotiformes > Bucerotidae > Buceros > Buceros rhinoceros. The sequence continues at coordinate 148,965 of NW_010408940.1, forward strand.
TAAGAGTTTGATTTGAAAATTACTTCGTGGGTGCAATCCTGTGCAATTTGGTAGGGATTTCCATGCCTTCAAGTACAGTTTAGTTTGTGTTTTACAAAGAATTACTGCTGTCTGTTTTTTACTCCAATATTAAATCAAAGGTGGGGGGGTTTTGTTTTGGTTTTTTTTTTTTTCACTTAAGAGGTAGAAGAATTAGTAGGAAGCTAATTGTTGGCTATTTCTTTTCTGAATTTTGGGTTCTATTGGCCAAAGCAGTAAAATGTTTGTGAAAGTTGTTTACTTTATGAAACTTCATAGGAGAACACAAATGCAACAGAGAATATGTGTGAACTTTTGAGAAAAGCTTTGCATTTATTTCCAACTAACTACCATAATGGTAGATGAGTATGACAACCTGTATTGAATGGGAAAATTTTCACATTTTTTCGTTTTATGGAGCTTGATGCAAAATTATTGGTGTCAGAAATCCATTTCCTCGGAATGGCATTCAGCTTCCCTAAAACGTTCCTCCAGTTCCCAAAGTGTGCATACCTTGGGCACACCCCTTTCCATGTCAGCAGCCAGAGGAGCACAGGACAGAGACAAGTCTCTGCACAAGTAACACTATTTAACACTATTTAAAAAGCCCAGTTAATCTTCAAAAGGTGACTACCTTTGTGTGGATAGTGACTACTATCCAGTGCAGTGATGAAACACAGTTCCTGGGGAAACAAATAACGTGGCACATCATAACGAAGAATGAAGGAAAGGTCATGCAGAGGAGGTTGAAATAAAGCCATATGAACAGCTTTACTTCAGGCCTGTTCTGTTTTTTAAATGCTTTTCTTTTGCAGTCTCAGCATTCTTTTAATGTGGAAGATTAAACAAAAATTCCCTTTTTAAAAAGTAATGATAATGACAATTCCATTACACAGATTTACTGACCTCATATTTACTACAGTGTTGTGACATTTATGTCTATGTCTCAGACTTTACTCCTCCATCTAACTAGTTGCATCATTATGCTGTTGTTCATTGCGCCACATGAGGAACCACAAAAAAAATGAGACAAACATTGCTGGTAAACTTAATAATTGTTTGCTATGGATTATTTAATATATCTTAAATGTAATATATTGACATGTTACCTGTCATTCAAAAAGACCCCTGAGCACTTCAAGCTATCTGTAAGAGAAAACTCTTTTTTTCCACTTGCTTAAATGCACCCTCTGCTGGGGTAGAACACAACAGCTGTGAAGTGCAATGTGAACTGTAAGCACAAGTGTTCAGGAATTCTGTTTTATGGCTCATCTGAAATACTGCAAACAGCCAAAACCCAAGTACGTTCCTCTTAAGACTGGAAATTGATTTAGTGTTGATTCACAATGAAAGATGTCACCCGTATAATCTTGAGCCAGTGCTGGTTTTCCTGTCTTGAAACCTGATTCTACTTCTGTATTCACAGGCTGAAGAGCTGCAGTTTCTGGTAGTTTAATTTGTCTTTCAGAACTTCCATGTTTGGCAGCCTGATTTATTTCTGTTCAATGAAGTTGAAAATAACATAAAGAAACTACTTGACTTTGTGTTGTTCCTGTGTTGTGGTCGAAAACGCTTAGTTTCTTTTAGAGAAGCTGCATTTGTTGTGGTTGTTCCTGCTTTAAAGAAATGCCAACAGAAGACAACATAAACTTACCTTGAGCTTCTTGTTGCTTCTGAGAGTTGTATTAATTTCTGGAGAGTCTTGCTTCAGGTAGCAATGAGTGACTAAGTATGGGGACCGGCATCAGAGGCTTCTTTAGAGATAGAATGTAGTATTGTGTGTTTTTTCTGAGGAAGTATCGTTTGAAGAGCTACACAAACACTGCAGGTAGCATAAAGGAATTGAAGAAGAAAGTGTTTTTCCTCTTCCTGTAAAACAGGAATTCAAACAGAAGAAAGGTTGGCAGTGGTTATCCATTCAGCAGAGAGGCAGGTTTTGCAGAATGTAGATAAGTTTGGTGGGAAAATAGTCTTAAGGTAAGAGTGGAAGTAACGTTCCATCCCCAAATGAGTGACTTAGGGATTAAGCCTTTTAAAATTTTTTTTTATTCCAATCTTTTGCTTTATTTCAGTCTTTTTTCTTCTAGCGGGTTTCCAGTAGTAGGTACCATTCCGGAAGCCAGTGTGTCCTACTAAAGGCCACGTGTCACTTAATCATAATACTTCATCTGAAAGACCAGTGAAATAAAGAGACTTTACAAGCAAATAGAATTTTTACTATATATTCTCTAACCATAAGGGGATTACTTGACCTCCTGTGTCTTTTGCACACATCAAACTCTATACTAAAGCTGTCTTGAAGCTTGCAGGAATTCATCCTCTAGGGATTTTCCTTTTGTCTGTCAGTCCACAGACAGAAAAATATGTCTAGTCATATTTAGCTCTATGCTGACCATCTCAGCCTTTTGATCGTGAATATTCTTACCAAATACAAAAATATTTTTAGTTACACTGATTCTGATAGAGGCATTTGTTTGGTATTTTCTGATTGACAGTTTCTGCAACATTTTACTTGTCTTCCTAATAATATTTCATTTAGGTGTTCTTTGACCTCAGCAGTCTTTACGAAAGTAAAATTTATTTTCTTTCACAATACTTCAGAGTTTTCTATAAAAGACTGTTTCATGAAGACTGATAGTTTGCATGGTTTTGAGCTTCATTGTTCAGTGAAATGTTTCCATGTCTTATACATCCCGATATACATTGCTTTGTAACCTGTAACTAGAGATCCGCATGGGCATGTGCCTGCAGCTCCCATTCAGGGCCTTGTTTCAGCTGTCCCTACACAAAAGAACATTTAGCTGTTCCTTCCCTTTAACCTGAGTGACAAGTGCTGAGTAAACTCCTAGTTTCTAACCATGTCAGTGAATGATGGCAGCCATTATTGCCTTACAGTGTAACTCGTTATAAAGCAACCTGTGGCTCTGAGGTGATGGAATATGGTGCTGCAGCTATCAGTGAACCTGTTTTTAAACCACCACCTATGGCTTATTTTTCTTTTCTGACGGTATATCTTATTTCATCTGACATTTTGTTTGGGTTGGAAACTTAACATGAATAACAATATTTCTGTTTGAGAAAGCCTTATGCACTAGCTAAAGTTGTTTGTTGTTCCAGTGTGCCTTGATAAGTACCGGGAAGTCTTCTCTCTGTTTCCAGTCTTTTCTCAAATTAAGATGACCGTATTAACTGTGCACAGAACATGCTCAAAACAGTGCTTTCTAAAATTTTCAAAACTATAGAAAATGTCTAATAATTTTCTTGAGAAGGTCTACAATACATGTTTTGCCTCAATTAAGCTTGATCCAGCTGAGTCCAACAATTTTGTGTTGGAGCAATTAAATTAGTAATGTGGGAATCTTTTTTCAGATTTTGTGGCTTAGTCAGATAGGTGGGTGCTACATTTTTAGATAAAAAATAGCCTTCTGGGTTAGCCATCTACAAGTCTGCCATTTTACTCCCAGCCAACACTTTTATCTAAAGGTCTCAGCACTAAAATATTTAAAAATTACTTTTCTATTTTTTACAATTTTGAAATAAAGTACATTTTGTCTTGGTCTTTGAATATTACAAAACAGAAATCGATATAACTAGAAATGTTACCTAATTGCAGATTGGATAAAGGGAAAAATAAGATGTTCTGTGATATGGCCAGTATATGTTCAAGTTTAACTTGAAGATTTCCTCCAGCTTCCTCCAAATCAGGATTATCTGAGAAGAAATGATTTTTTTTAGTGGGATGAAATGTCCTATGGGCATTTGTAGATTGATGCATACAAATATTTGCATTCTTTCAGTTAGCAATACTGTCTCTAATTTTGTATCATCTTCTCAATTAGGAATGTGAGATATTAGAGCTTTGACAATAAATATTTGATGTTTCTTCTGCTGTTCTGATTTTTATCTGGAACACTGGATTTCTGAAATAGAGAAATAAGAAAACAGCTAAGATACAGTTTTGTCTCTTCACCTAGGGGGTAATGCAGCCTCTCCCTTGGTTCAAAATTGTAGAAACACTTCTGCAAATGTTTATGTAGAACATGCCCCGCCATTCATGTTCCAAGTATTAATCCGCAGGATAGTTTATCTGTCTTAAACAAGCATCTGTTTTGGGCACCACAGGAAATAACAGAACACACAAAATGTCCAAATTCCTTTTACACTAGCAGCTGAAGGGGTGACAGGGAAGGAGTCTGAAAATGAACAGAGTTTTGGCTCCGTTTTCCAGGTTTCTCAAATCTTTTGGCTGATCAGCCAGCAAAGTGCCCCACCTGGTTATGGTTCACTTTGCTTAGTGCTTAGTGTAGTTAGAGTGTTACCATTTTATCTGCTTTATAATCTTGTTTCTGGACATCTTTGTGAGTATCCTGACCGTATTTTGTAAGGTCACATTTTTTAATACTCATCATCAAGTTCATAATCAACATAATAAAACTACCTAGTAAGGGCTGATGTGGGTTCTGTGTGTCTCATGATGACAGGAAATTGTTACTGATTGTTCCATCCTTAGGGGGAACCAAGTCTAAATTCTAACTGTAGAAAGAGAGGAACATTTATCACCCTCAAGGATGGTAATTACCAACAAAAACAAGAGAGCTTTAAATAAGTCCTATATTAGGTATGAAATAACTTGCTATGTATTGTTTTTACAATGCAAAGGGTTCCTTCCATGTGTCACTTGTGCTGGTAAAATTCTAGCCAAATTAGTTGTCTGACCAGCTTGTCAAGGTAGATTTGTCAGGTGGGGGGACCAAGGTGGTTATTGCTGGCACTAAGGAGAACACCAAGCTTTTGGAGAATAAATAACAATAGCTCTCTCACTTTTTCTTTGTAAAACTGTTCTTTTCTGACCGCAATATGTTTCTTATATTTCACATTTCTGGTCTTGAATCCTGCTTTCTGAGGGTTCTCAAGGGTGGAAGGGTTTCTTTTGTTACCTTTCAGCAAAAGCAGATATGTTCACCAGCTGTAATGCTGACCCATAAATGGAGTTCTGGGTATGTGAAAGATACTGACTTTTATAAAAACCCGTTGTGTTTGTTTCAGACTCAAAACATACTTGAGCGTAACTAATGTATGTAGCTTGCATACACATACCGTGAGTTGCTGAGTCCTGCATGAAAAATCTAAGTATTTTTAAGTGGCTGTACATGCCCATATATTTACAAATAAGTGCATTGTAGTGACAGATTTCCTGTGGAACAGTAGGCACTTGTATTGTGTAAGGATTTTTAATCTTGGAGAATTAAGTCATTGTTCATATTCTATAAATTCTGAAACTCCATAAGCAGTATCTAACATCTGTGCTCGCATTTAAAAGTTACAATTCTTGTGGTTTTTTCATTAACTTTCACCCATGCGTCAACGAATTCACTGTAAGGGTTTAAATTTGTATAAAGACGTATCTTTAAAAAAACCCTGTTCTGTAAAGTAGTTTGAGATTTGGCAGCTGTGAGTTGTGCAGTAAAGTGGGATTTCAGATTTAATAGATTACTTGCATTTTGAGATTCCAAGCGGATGTCAAATGTTTGTCTTGATCTCTGGAAAAGGAAAGGGATAAGTGGAAATATGTGTCTTTAGCATCGAGTCTGGATTTTCTAGTTTATTGTGACCACTGGGGAGAAAAATGCCTTTAACTCAATATGAGATGAATATAAAAGAAAAAAAAAAGTCTGTCTGATTTCATTAAAAATATCTTGTATAGTAAATATAATATGAGTTGGATTTGGTTTTGATATTGTATGCCTGTGAAAATTTAATGTCTTAGGTTTTTTTTTTCCAAGTAGCCTGCCCAGTACTAATTAAAACCAGGGAATTTGACTTCCGTGCTCTTTTTTGTAAAAATGAAGCTGTTTGGATTAATATCTTGACTGTAAACTGAAAGGAATTTCACAAGACTGTTGGATAATTTGAGAACTCTTAATAAAAGGGGCTAGGCAGCATTTGTAGTGATCATAGGCTTGTTTACCTTTGCACATATAGAAGGTGTTTTCAATACTTGATGCATAAAAATGCCTAAAATGATCTAGTTACAACACGGCATATAACAGATTTTACTGCCATTGCACGGTTTTCTAGGAAGTCTTATTGATACAGCAGCAACAGTCTCGCTCCTTGGAAATAAAAGAAGTGAAGTAGCCTGAAAAGTATCACATGATGGCACTGTTTCCATTTCCACCTCCAATATTATGAAATAAAGCTATAATAAACTGGTATTAAAATGGTATGTAATGCCAATGTACTTTGTATAATTTATGTAAAAGAAAAATCTAACCAATGTGGTTATTAATATAGGTATTAAAATGGGTGTATAGATTTCTTAGAAAAGTGTTTTGTAAAACTTTGCATATTTATAATATTCCTTATTTTGATTGTTGAGCGAGAATTCTGCACAATATATAATGTTTATGAATACTGAACTGTACAGATTCATTTAGCATTGTGTTAGGGAAAAAAACCTGCTAATTGTTGTGTAAATGAGATGTTTTATTTTTTGTTTTGATTTTATTGTAGAAAGAAAGCTAATGGCTGTCCTTTTTGTATTTAATATAAAGCCTTTTTGTGGTAAATTAGATCATTAATACAGACACATTTTTAAAAAATGCAAATTAGCTTTCCATGAGCAGAAAAGAGCTTAAAGTGTAGTAAGGTCAGAGGCAGGATCAGACATATTTGTAAAATGAATTATATTCAAGTAAGAATATGAGGGTAAATATGAATGCAAAAAAATCAGTGACCTATAGTATATAGATGTTAGATGTCATATTATCTCATTTTTAGGGATTCTGACTGAATACCCATAAATGTTCATGTTCTTTTTAGTAATATAAATTAATAATCAGCTCTAAACTAATATTTTCTATTTGTAGAATCGTCAGTATTAATTTTTAGCAAACGAAAGCACATTCTGATTTAAAGAAAAAAAGAAAAAAAGGTGGTGGGTGTGATTCTAACATGCTGCAGTTTATTTGAGGTAAATAGCCATTCTCACCATTCCCTCATATTAAAATTAGACTGTTTTATGCATCTTACTATTATAGGGATCATTGAATTAAAAACAAAACAAAACAAAACAAAAACCCTGTAGAGGAAGTAAGAAAAATACCCAGTAGTGATGCAGAGCTGGGGCTTGGATGTATGCCAGATACGGTGCTTGCACTCCAGGAATGTTCTCTGCCAGTATAAACTTCTGGTTTTAGCAGTGTGAGCCTCTTCTGTCTTTTTTTGATGTGAAAACAGGAGCAACAAATATTAAAACAGCATATTAAAAAAATCTGTCATGTAAAATTTTACTTCTATCATCTAGTGTATTACCAAAGTAACTAAATAGAAGAGGTTGTGATGAATTCTTCTGAACTTAGTCAATAGACTGGTTTTAAATAATAACACAAATAACAAAAAAGGTTTTGGAAGACCTTGAAAGGAATGTATTATATACAGTATGTCATAACACTTAATCACTAAAGAAAATTGCTCCTGTTGTTAAAATGAGTGGTAGAAGCAAACTGTACTCATCTATTAAAATGACTATTTTAAAAATAACATCTTTAATGTGTGTGCTTTATTGAGTAAATGGTATTTCCCTAATTTCAAAATTATTACTATTATTTTGTATGTTTTTGCAAAGTTTTCAGAAGATCTAGTGACATGGCTGGGCTCACATAATAAATTACGATATATAAGAACAAGCATTCATTACTCACAGCTGTCTATTCATTTATATGTCCCATTTGTTCATGTATGAGGTGAAGAATTTCAGAGTACAGTAAGTGAAGACTTCTTTGCTCAGTGTATTTCACCATTCAGATTACTTGCAATTTCAAAATGTCAGTGTTACTTTTCAGGACAAATTTCATACAATAGTAATTCTGTGATTATTCATCCAGTTTAATTAATTCAATTAAGTAAGTCTGCTGTCAGGTGTTCTTTTAATAATTGAATCAACATGCAGATACATAATAAGCATAAAAGCATTTCTATGACTGCAGTAAATTTAGATCCAAAAGAATCTGCTATTCCACTACATTTGATATAGATTATTCTATAATATTTCAGTAATGGGTTGCACAAAGGCTGCCTTTTAATTCTTTGCTTTCTCAAATGTCTTTATATATAATGGTTTAAAACAGAAGGTGTTCAAAAGAGGGTGACCTTTTTCCATTACCATAGTTCCTGTCATTAATGCATTATAATTTTCTTTAGAAGTCTGGAAAAAAATGTGTGTATGTGCACTCTGTAGCAGGTATGAATCAAAGTGTGTTAGTGAAAGTTAAGAATTGTCTGTTATTACTAAAAAAGGGGGGGGGGGAAAGAAAA
>NW_010408940.1:157341-157927 GCF_000710305.1 Buceros rhinoceros silvestris
GTAAAAAATGGTTGTTTATGAAAAAAAAAGGGGGGGGGGGAAAGAAAAGAAAAACGAGAGGAAGTAATTTTATTGTTATTTTTACTGTGAAAGTTTAAACAAACCTTACACTTTATACAAAGCAGGTACAGACTTGAGAGTTTTGGCATCTGTAATCTGAATGAACAGCAGTTGACTTACTCAGATACTAAAAATAATATGCCCCTTAACTAAATTTAAAGCCAGTATAATGTTGTAGTAGGCTGGAGCGTGTATAAAGGCCAATCCTGTATTTCCATCCTCTGCAATATATTATAATAGATGTTACTTTAATAACATATATATTAAAAAACATGGTAAATGATTCACTTGGCGTACTCTCAATGGTGCTTGATGTCATAATTATTGTAAATATTAATTGCTGTGCTAAAAATGTAAGCAGGATGACTTTGTATTAGATGAAAAATGAAAATAGTCTGTGTACGGGTAAATAGATAATCATACAAAAGTAATTGGGGTTTTAAAACCCCAATCTATTCTGCCAGCATGAGCTCGTTTGCATGTTAATCACAAGAGTGATTTCCTACTTCACAAGGAAGTCCACACT
>NW_010408940.1:158004-188838 GCF_000710305.1 Buceros rhinoceros silvestris
CTTTCATAACCACTTTTAATTGCATTTAAAATGTTGCAGGGTTGGGATATTAGAAATGGAGGCGTATCAGTGTCAAATTAATAAAAAAGTGTTTCTGAAAATCTTTATAGGCTGCAGATTATAATATTGTTGGCTTTTTATTAGAAAATACAAAATGTGTTTTAAGATACATTTTAAAGTGAGGCATAAAACCCAATTAATGATAAAACCAGATTAATTTGTGTATGTGTTGTTTCTTTAGAAATTTGATAAATAGAAACGTAATTGTAGCTGGAATGTATGGAATACATTTTTATTAGTAACTTGTTTTATGGATTGACTGTTACTTTCTTTAATTACCCATTTATCGATATAAATAGTAAATTAGCAACAGTTAAAAATGGGGTTTTTTTAATAAGCCATAAGGCAGTGTGACAATAGCTAAATTCCTTTCACTATAGCGTTTTAACTGTATTTATATTCAGAGGAATCCAGTTAATAATTTTAATGGAAAATAATTTCTCTGCTTTCAAGTATACATTTTTACTAATTGTTTTGAAATTGTATGGTAAACATAATAGATACCAAGAAAGCAATTACAGACCAGAATTTGTGTAATTTATGTATGCTATATGCTGTCACTTGAAATTGGCACTGGAATAAATTGTGACAAAATTCCTGTATTTTTTATTATTGTAGGTAACTCTACCTTTAAGAATTAGAGATAGGAATAAGAGCAGAAGAAATCTATTTAACAATTCTTTTTTTCTCTTAATGTTCGAAGCTCTGCAGTAATAAACGGACAACATTTTAAGTGATTTTGTGATATTCATGTAAGATTCAACAGAGCTTCCTCTGTAATCTGTAAAAGGCCAATGTCAAAGTAAAGACAAAATGACTTGTTCTCTGAAGACAGGAATGAAGAAATGTAGCTCTCTAATAAAATAGTGTAAGTTCACAATGGTTACAATGTGATCAGTCTCAAAGATACAAAAACTAATTTTTAGTCAAGCTGTTAAAAATTATATATTTAAGAAGATGAAAAGTTTGAGGATTAAAGAAAAATCACTCACAATTTTAAAGAGGGTATATTTGCTTTCATCACCAGGTGTTCTTTCTAATATAAATTACCAAGATGATGTTTCCATAACATAGCTTGGGGTGCTCTGGAGATTAAAACTACCAAAACAGACCTATTAAATTTTTCATAGGGAGGGTCCACCAGGGATAATAAGCCAATATTCCTTGTCCCATATTCCAGATGTTTTATGTAATTCTGCATCTTTCTAAACCTAAATCGTAGCTTTTCCAGAAAAAATGCACTGTGGAGACTGAGATGAAAGGCAAGAACTGTTGAAATGTTAATTTTACTATCTGCTGTTGAGGTCTGTTACCTTTTTTGTATTTTTTTTCTTGCTCCCAGTAGCTCAGTTCTGTTTTATGAATGTTGTGGTATTTCAGTTGTTTGAAGTTTTGAAACTTGGAGCATGACTTTGACTTAGCAAAACACAGTGCCACATGGTGTGTGACACACTGATGGATAGTCTTTGATCCATATGATTCATACTCTTTCTACTTTCAACTTGTTTCTGGATGGGAAAAATCGAGCTTAGCAGTAAAACGATCGTAACAATAATCTTGTAATATAAGCTCAGTATAATTATAAATAAAATAATGCTCTTCAGTAATTTTCAAGTAATAATGTAAAAAACAGTAATATATTTAATACGTTTTTTCCACATAGACCATGGACATTTAAAACCAATACTGGGGTTATTGAACGTAACTGGGGATTATAGAATATTTCTGCATTGCTCTGAAACAGTTAACGCTTTAAAATAAAGTACTGCTATGCTTCACAGATCAGTCAGCAAATGTGATGAAATAAATACACCAGATCAATCTTTGGATTCTCACTCCTTGGTCTCCTGTTGTATTCTGGTGATAACTGACCAGCAGAAAAGCTCATGGATTGTTATTCCTGCTACAGTTTGGAACAGACATAAATCTGGTCTAAGTGAACTGATGTCTAACTTTTTTTGATTCAACACTAGACATAGGCGGCTGATGGGGATTATACAAGGGGAAAGAATTGATGCATTATAAAGGTAAATTCTTTTGGCTTCCCTTCAGGGGCCATTCTAGGAGGAGCTAGATACACCTGGTTGCAGACTGGTCCATGGTTTTTTTTCCACAAATTGATTGTTTTCAACATAGTTTCTCAGATGCATTGTTCTGAGATAGTTGTCTCTCACCACATGACTTCTTTTATTAATTGAGTTTCCTAAAACTGTTACTTTTATTCTTTATAATTTATTACACTGCAGTTTCTGAAAGTAAGACTTGTATGCAGACTCGTGCTATTAAAGGCTAATGCCCTGGTATAAATACTTAATGAATGCTTATCATTGCCTTACATTTGATGTTCCTGATCCTTTAGCAATTCAGTTTTTATCAGGTTTTTTTTCCCCCTCTCTCTTTTTTCTTCTTTTTCACTTGACTTTTTTCTAGAAGATTGGAAAATGAGTAAGATGATGATATCATGTGTACTAGGGAAATGCAGAAAGTTAGAAGAGAGAGATTATTTGCTAAAATTTTAGAATTTATTGAAATTAACCTTACTTGATTTAGCTTACTTTCCCTTTGGAAAACAAAGTCAGGTTTTATAAAAAAAATCCCACAATATTTTCATCCCTCCAACTGTCACGGTCCTATTACACTTCATTCGACCTCCAGCTCTTTTAGAAAAAGATACAGGGAGAGGTGTGATTATCCTCCTGAATCTGAACTAAGAAACCAGGTAACCTCTGTCTCTGTTCTGTATGTTTTTGGGAGAGGAATCTGGGGAAATTTCTACATCATTTTTTCTACATCATGAAGAAGGAAAGAAGTGAAAAACAAACTTTTTTCACCTCTGGGAAGAAACAAGTAAGAAAACAGGCAATTAATTTCTGAAGAGATTTCCTCCTTTGTCATATGGTGGCTACACTGCCTTAAGGTATGCTATACATAATGCACATGAAACAGTTTGGAGAACTGTGTCAGTTCTCAGATATACACTGAACCTTTCTAAACCCATCGTGTTTGGCCATGACTTTAAACCAAGTCTATTTAACAAGACTTTGTAAAAAACAATTTTTAAGAGGACTTAAGTAATCCAATTGTTTTGCTGGTTCTATAACTTTAGAGAAAAAAAGACCTTCCTGGAAAAAATAGGAGCACTTCATTTTTTTTTTTTTTCATGTCACTACTTGGCAGATTATTAAATCTCTGAAAATGAAATGTATTTAATTTTATTCTTGCTCTTATAGGCAATATTAATAAGATTGCTGTTCTTTTACACACTCAAGATTTTTTTCTTTGTATTTTATTTTCCTCTTTTGCCATAGTTTAAGTATTAGGGCTGAAAAGTGGGGCAAAATGATCCTTTTATCTTTTAAACATGTACAGTCAGTGATTGTAACCATTTTCCCTAATCTGTTTCCATAGTTTGTTTCTACTTATTTCCTAGAGGCAGTATAGTGTGATTGTTCTGCTGCAGTTCGTATTAGTTATTATGAATTTTGCAGTTTTCAGCTCAAGTCCTTTAATGTCTATAGTTAATAAAAGCAGCAGAGTTCCCCAGTTTGGGCAGAAGTTTTCTAAGTGCGTGGCAATGTAGTAGAGAGTATTTGAGTTGGATGGCTGATAGCTCATGGTTTTCAGCTGGGGCCAGTATCTTCCAGCTTGTGCATGAAAAAAAATCCTCAAAAGGTAGTATGTCTACACTTGTTTTTTGGGGGGGGGGGAGTTACTTTGTTTTGAAGTGAAATGAAGACTTTGGAGTCTAAATTTGCAAAGTGTAGTTCGTTTTCTGAGGGCACAGCACACAGAGGTACTGTTCTTGCTACAGAAACAAATAGGAGTTACTGTGGGACAAAGGGAGATTTGCCTATTCAGGGTGTCCTTGTGCAGAATAAGAGGGCAATAAACTGCCTCATGTGAAGGACAAGTGGGCTTGCCAGCCAATATTGCTATTCCATGTGACGGGTGTTAACAGCAGTAGGAAGGCCACCTATGTGAAGCCATTTAATTTAGGAAGCAAAATCTTTCTTTGATGTCAGAGTTCTTGCATTTCTTGTAAAAAGCCCAAACTCTTGGACTTCTGGTAAAGATGAGGTGTTTGTAGGAATGGATGTGTAAACATGCTTCTGTTGTTTGCTACACACCACCTCAGAACACTGTTTTCCCCTCTCCCGCCTGTGTTTCACAGTGACAGCCACAAATCCGACCTTCTGAACAGGTGATTGAAAGCGTACTTCCTTGTGGTCCTACAGGGCGCTGTGAATATCAGTTCACGTGTACTGTGGGAGCATTCGCGTGTAAGATCGGAAGGTGTGGGGGAGACCCTGCCGTTACAGAGTTACACACGATGTGGAGGAAGCAAGAGAAGGTAGTGCACGCAGGCAGACGGAGGAGGACGGGACTGCATTTACGTGCTAAAGGCCGTCCCAGGGGACAGTCTGTGGGCTAGCCAAGTTGTGTGATAGTGCCCGTGTAGAAAGAGGCCAGCCTGTGGCAGACCATGCATGTCCTGCATGGCCTGGGTCTCTTTGAGCCAGGGCCTGTTCTCCACCCGCGAGGGAAAGCGACGGAGCGTCTTCTGTCCTTATCTCTGCGCTCTCCTCTCCTTCGCTGCCCAGCCCCACTGCCCATGCAGGGAGCCTCTGCCACAGTGCGTGTGGAGAGCAGTGCCTGCTCCGTGCGGACTCACAGCTGGCGGCTGAGCAGGAACGCTCTCTGTGGTGAGCTGGAAGCAGAAAATCCTCGGAGAGCTACAAGTACTCTGCTGTTTACTGCGGCCAGTTCTTGATGTGCTGTTTACTGTGGCCAGTTCTTGTTGTGCTGTTTCAGTTAATTTAAATAATGTGACTCTTACTTCCAGGAATTATTTTTGTCTATATTTGTAATTTGGTATGATCTCCTATCAGTGAAATGAGGATCATACATACTCATTTCCTCTTTGAAACTATGGAAACAGTCTGGTGTTCAGGCATATTTGCCACTTAGTTTGCCCAGCTCAGACAGTGTGTGTCGGGGTGTTTTTCATAATTTTGTTTTCAAGAAATGGGGACCATGTCCTCATCTGTGCTTATGAAGGGATTGAACCTGGTTGGAATACCAGGAGTGTATTAAAATTTCTTAAGGTTCAATCAGGTTCAGCAACTTTCTCATTGGATTTAGCATTTAGTTACTGGACCACAATTTGACATCTGTAGCTGTCTCTAACTAAATACGGTAATTAAAGAAGAGCTGTTTTTGTGAAAGTCAGGTGGGAAGAGAACTTCTCCTTTTTATGACTAAACATGAGTTTGTATTAGTCATTCTAGCCTCACTGCAAATGGCTTGATGCTAGGAGCTTCAGCTGCTGCTTCCACCTAGAGATGGCGTGGAGGAAAATGAAGCAGATTGGGTTCCTCACGGCTGTGGCAAAGGGCATGCCAGCTCACATCAGCTCAGAGGAGGAAACCTGAACAGGTGTCTCATCCCTGTATGTGCAGAGTATTGAACCATCCTCATGGTATTTTGGGTTTTCAGAGATTCAGACAACATGTGCAACTGATCATTGCCTTGCTATGAATTCTGATTCATAGTTGAGGAGTTGAGAACAAGGCAAAAGGAGGTCTCCTCCATAGCCATAGCTTTACATGTAAAGAAGTGTTATATCCAGAGCTAGTGGAAAATTTGGAAAAATGAAATTACCTCATTGGCCTGTTTTCTTTTTGTATACTTGGAGGCTTTTTGCATGGTTCTCCTATTCTGTACAAGATAGTTGCAGTTGGATCAGTGCATCTCGTATGGTTGTTATTAATCCAAGAATTTAGGTAGATGTAATTGCTGGTTTTTCGTTATTTGGTATTACAAACAGTTCAAATAGCCAGTCATTGGTATTTAGGCCAAGTAGTTTTCAGTTACTTTACATGGAATGTTGCTGGTCTGACCCAGAGCTTGTAGATTCCCTGATTATACCATTTTGCCTGAAAGTGCAATCTTTTAGTGTCCGCATTTTTCTGTATCTTTCTTCTAGTCGTTGGTCTACTGTTTGCTTGGCCTGCTACGGCTATTCACTGGGAAAGGAATCCAAGTAGTAGCTTTGATTAGCATGTGTTCTCCTGAGCTATGTGCTGTAGAAAAGCAAAGAGATTCACCTCTTTCCTTAAGAAGATTTACAGTCAATTGGGACTCCAGCTAGGAGCTTTACAGTACACCAGAACTCCAGCTAAACAAAACAGATGTCTTACCAAATGTGCATGAAGGTTCAGGAGACCTCCATGTCCAGACAATGCTGCTTCTGTACGTTTTTGTGTTTCTGTGTTGTGATTCTGCCCTCTGCCATGTTGTAATATTGTGTTCATTTTCATATCTGATTTGCTATCCAGTTAGGGATATTTGTATATTATTATGAGAATTATTCTATCCCATTGAATCCAAGATTTTAATATTTTTTCTTCTAATTCAGAAAGGTTGTGTTTGTGCTGCTGAGCTGATGTTTCTAATCTTCCTTAAGATCTTTCTTTAAAACAGTAATTTCTATGTTTACATTTTCCAGTTTATTACACACTGACAATTTTGGTGCTGGTATTCACATTCATTTCCAAATCATTACGGATCTCAGAGACGACTGCTACTAACTGGATGTTATGATATATCAGTGAAGTTCTTTTGCATCCTCTGCTTTCTATCACGTGTCATTAGTCTATTCATAACCAGTCATATTCATATGAATGTGTCATGATATGCATAAAATTTTGTGCTAGTTTAAGATCCTACAAAAGTAGTATTTAGGTATACAAAGATTTTTATGAAGTCATAGATTTATTTTTTATCATAAACTTATTTTTTCTACAATAATTCAAGTTTAATCATGTCTGTTTTGTTTATGAGAGAGAGAATATGAAAGGTTCTGTGGTATTTTTTGCCATTGGAATACAAGCTTGTGTTCTGCATAAACCAAGGCATTTTCCGGTGAGCTTTTATTTTGCTACCCAGCAGATATTTGGGTAAATGAAAATATTCTGTCAATACAGTGCCTTTAGTTTCAATGAAGTATTAATATTCTTGGAAGATTTTTAGTTTTCTTATCTGGTCTTCTGTTCTTCAGAAGACACTCATTTTCATTTTCAAATCATTCTATTACCCTACTCAGAGGAGATCACCGCTACAAAATTTTACTATGCCTAGTTCTTCTTTTATTATGTATGCTTAAATTTTCAAATTACATTCTTTTGCAATGTAAATATGGTACTTTTAGTAAGTATTGTTACAGACTGCACTGCCTCTTGTGCTTTATGAAACAGGAGGGTACAATTCAGTCAGTAGTATTGTCTGATCTGGTGTCGAATTCCTTGTGACCAGGTATCTACAATGGCTTGAACATCAGTATGAATGGTAGCTGGGTCATCATGCATTCCCATAGCCACCATAAAATAGCTGTATCTTTGTCTTAAAAGATAGTGGTGACTGTACCTTGAGGCTGCTTTTGGAATGGGTTTGCAGGAGAGTGTAATAGGCGATCACATTTCATATGGAAAGGCAGTTATTGTATTCAAGCTAAAGCCACTGCTTACAGGTTTTGTTCAAGTGCCTGGCAGACCAGTTAAGATAGTCTACTGGGGATTAAGGTGACTGTGGAAGTTTGAAAATTCTGCTCTATCCATAGACATTTAGTACTTAATTTCCATGTTTAAAGAAGTATTTTTTCTCATCTGAGCGGTGTTAGGTTCAGACTGCAGTCATTGGATCTATCTTCTGTGATGAAGTGAAGAACTTTCTGTTTATCACATGCTTTTAACCTTCCTTTTGAGAACCTGAATAGAGGAATACTCCTGGAGCTCTATGTGTAAGGAATTATTTCATGTTACAGAATTGTCTTTTAAACTCTCCTAATTTATGGTGAACATTAGAACTGGTCACAGTGTTCTGCAATGGTTACGTTACCTTGGGATTTAAAAAAGCATAACCTTCCTTTTCCCATTCTTTATACTGTCAGGGGTCTTTGCCCATTTGACCACTATGTCATGGGACTTAGCTACGCATCGTAACTCCAAGTCTGTAATTTTTCTAAGATAACATGTTTCATCCTCTGAATATGGACTTCTTCCTTTGTAGCTAGAAGTACAGCTTTACACGTGTGGTGGTAGGAAAAGTATTCCTTTTAAGTAAAGCATTTTCAGAGATTCAGATAATTTTGTTCTAGTACCTGGCTTTCCTCATTATAATGTGCTGTGTTGTCAGCAAACGTCATCAATAATGTATTTGCATTTTCTTGAAAGTTGTTGATTAAAGTCTGAAACAATTTGGGACCAGTAACCTATCGTGGCAGATCTCTTACAAATGCCCTTAATATAACTAACTCCCTGTTTGCAATTACATTCTGAGACTTACTGATTTGCCTGCTTCTAATCCATTCTAATCCATAACATATTTTTGATGTTAATTTTGTATCATTCTTGCTTTGAAGTCCTGAAGTGGTGCTCTGCAAGCTAACACACAGAAAGATTATTCACTGAAGTCAAGTGGGTTAGTTTGCTTAGAACTAGGTGTAAGATGGCCATAGATTACACACCTGAGTATTTGGTTTGAACACACAGTGATGAGTTTTTTTTATTGCTATAAGCAAAATTACTCTAAAAATTCCAAACTTTTATATTTAAGAAGCATGATATTGTGTTAATACAGGATATAAAAAACATAGACAGAGTCTTTATTTAGGGATAATTGTTTCCGCTTTCACTTCATATAATTTTTATATAAATGTTAAATATTTTTTTCTACATTAAGTTAGTTGTAGAAGAATTTGGTTTGAGAAGACCTGTTATTGAAGGTTTGACATAAACTTGGCATATTAAATATGCAACTTTACAAATAAACATTATATAAAAGCATCGTGATCACTATGTAATCAATATCTTATGAGGTACTTGGAGGTACTGGAGAACTTTACACACACTGTTAATATTCTCTTGAATTGAAGTTCACAGTAAAGTTCAGCTCCTGTTTTTTATTATTGTTATTACCATTAATAGTAACTAGTAATAATTAGTAATTAATAGTTATAGTAATATTAATTGTCCAGGAGTTGGACTCTGCAATCCTTATGAGTCTTTTCCAACCTGATGTATTCTGTAATTCTATTGCTTTATAATATAGCTGTGTTTTGGGGTGGTTTTGTTTTATTTTTTGTTTGTTCGATTGATTGATTTGAATTTTTAAACAGATGGTTTGTAATTGCGGAAAGTTGTGGCAAAATACGTGGTTAGAAAATGTGCAGAATTTTGTTTCCTGAAGTATGTGGTATTTATGACTCCTCGTAGGCTTTTGCAGCAGTACTGATACAGGATTAATATGAAAGCAGCTCTATTCTTAGCTCGTATTTAATTCTCTGTATTGAGCTGTGGTACTGTGGATTATTTCAACTCCGTGTAGTGTTTCAAGTGTAAGCTAGAGTTTATTGCCAGGTGGCAGGAATGAGGCATATAAACATTTTATGGACAACAGATGCAGATAAATGGAGGAATTCATCTCATACACTGTATACTTGTTTGGCTAAGAGGTACAGCCTTTAATAATTCCTTTATGCTGACTGATACTGGACAATGAAAAGCATATAAATTACTAGAAGATTAATTACTGCAAAGAGAGAAGAATCTTAACATCCTATGCCTAAAGTACAAAGCTGCTTCTCAAAAGTATTGCAGTGGAAATTTTTCTATATTGTAGAAGTAAAGCCTAGAGGAGTGAGGAGTAACAGGAAAAAAGCCCTCACGGGTCTTCTGGTCTCCAGTTACTAAATTACAGGTAGTCCGTTGTATTTATATTCGTATTAAGGTTTTGCCAATTGCATGAGATTTTGAGAATGCCATTATTTTATAGAAGTTAAATGAATATGTAGCATAGATAAAAATGCAGTTGGCAGTTTGTTACTAATATATCTTCATTGGCTGCTGAGTAAACAATGGAAGCTATAACCTGCTGTGCTTGGATACTCCTTACCCAAACATTCTGGGTGAAAAAAAACCAAACAAACAACCACCAAAAACTGCTATAGTCCTTAGATGTATAAAATATCTTCACGGAGCCTGATACTTGGCTCAGTTACAGCTATCAGACCACTGAAGTCCACAGAGTTAAATCAGAGTCAGTGAGAGAGAATCAAGTCTATGAAATACTTTGGTTGTATTGTCTGCTGTTTATTTCTTGGTTAAAGAAAGCTTTTAGATTGAGGGTATCAGATGGGTATCATTTGGGAAGGGTAAAATGAAGCGATATATTCTGATACGTTTTACCGAAATAAAATGTCACGACATACATTGCAAAGTTGTGGTCATTCTTTTAATGAATAGCACTGGTAATAGAGTTTAAAAATTCTGCTAAGAATACATTTTCTGTGTAAGTGGGCTTAATATAATATTTTTGCAACTCGATTGCCTTACTTTTCCTTTTTTTTTTTTAGATTTCTGTAAAAACAAACTAAAGTGAAATTCGATAAACCTCAGCCCTGAAATTATTTTTAAACAAAGTTTCGCTGGTGACAGCTTATTTTCTTAAGTAAGCAGATTCCATATGTGGTATTAAGTAAATCATTTTGTGATTTGATAGTGGAGCATTGGGGTGAGACATCCTGTAATGTAACTATGTCTGAAGTTATTTACTGTTTTTCCTCTGCCAAATTGTGATTGTTTAGTCTGCTAACACTTGTACTAAAGGTTTTTCTGGGTAGTGGTTAGCAGTTGTTTTCAAAGCAAATGTAAAAGCTAAGAAGACATTCCTTGAAAAAAATCCTGTTCTGGCAGAGGAACTTGATTTGTGTTCTTGTTCAGTGTTCCTTTACTGTTTTTAGTATGGCTGTTGAAATCTATACCTTATATGATCTCATTGTACTGCCTGCATTTCATTAATGAGTGACTGTTTAGGGCTTGGGGAGTGAAATATTTTTCATATGACACTACCCAATCTGAGTGCAGTGCACCAGCTGCAAAAACCACAGACCATCTGATTTTGCGGCTTTTGAGGGTGTGAAAAGTTCAATTGCTTATACTAGGGCTTATTTCTCTGTATTATACCATATGGAAACGGAACTACTGTAGACTTGGAAGAAAAAAGAGAGAACTAAGTTCTTTAGCCACGGTTTAAGTAAAATATGTATCTTGCAATGTGGATGAAATAATATTACTATATTACTGTATTTTTGAGATAATACAATAATGTCTGTTACAAATTTTGCCACATAATACTATTTTTAAAGAAAGACAGCAATTGTGTAATTCATATAAAAGTTTATGGGTTTTTGGTAGTTAAAGCTTAACATGCTCCTGAAAGTAGTGGCGTCCTAACTGCTTCATCAAGATACTTAAATATGGTACTTGAATATGTTTAGCTTTCTGTATTGAGATTCCTCCTGTTCCTTCCTTGTCTAGAAAGAGAGAAAACAGTCGTTTAGAGTTTGGGTGGGCAATATCCAGATTATCCAGCATGCAAGCTAAAAATACTTTAAGAAATTGTATTTTGATCTTAACTTGGCAAGTTTTAAAGTAGTTTTGAATTTACTAAGTCAAAACATGAACAATGGTATTATTTGTCACTGTTCTGTGGTTCCTCCTTCTGTAGAATCTAAGTGTAAGCAACTATCTGTGGAGTAATGTCACACACATCTGCAAATAGTTTAAGATTGCTCTTTTAAATGACCAAATAGAAGAAATGAAAAGAAAGTGAAACATTTTTACCAGTCTTAAATTCTATGATAACTTTTCTGTGAGTTCTTTAATACAGTGAGGTTTGTCATCAGTAGAATAGGTTGCAAAAATCAATGCTTTGTTTTTGCATAAAGCCACAACAAGAACAAAACCCAATACTCTGGTTAGGAATTGATCACCTGGTAGTTACTATATGTTATTATTTCGTGTTACAAATGAGGTTAGTGTAGTACTTAATAGTTTCAGATCAATCTATCATCTGAGGAGTGTGTGTTTTCTGCAGTAGGCATGCCTGAGACTTCAGAAGGGGAAAAGTTAAGGAGTGTTTCTAATGAAAAGTCACCAATCTTTGCTCATAAGGACATCAGCAAGATTTTATTCACAATGTGTCAGCAATTTTCAGAAGTGTTTTGAACTGTTCTCTGAAAGCAACAGAAAATCACACAGTAAAAAACTGTGACCTGTTGATGATGGACAACCCTCCCCAGATTATGCAGTTTGGGTCATTCGGTCAAGGAACATAGTTCATGATTTATATCCTGAACCAGGTTAGTACTGAATAAGTAGTTCCAGGTAGCAAAAATAATAGCAACTGGCACATGACCAAGTCCTAATTGTAAATTTTGATTGAGCGGATAGGCCCAGTTGATGAAGAGTTTTGTAAGATGTCATTTCTTTCCGTGAATGAAGCATAAACACAAAGTAGTGCTAAATTTGTCGTACACTTCATTCACTGTGACTCATCCTTCCAGCTCTATATATAGGTTCTGCCATCACTGAAAAAGTGCTTTTTGTTGACAAAAAGCTTCAACAACAGGTTTCTCTGAACCACTGTTGAATACCACTTAACTGATAGTGATGAAGCAGCTATTCAGAGCGTGGTTATGAAAACCATGAGTGAGAATTGATTCCACTCATAATGAGAATCAGATGTAAGAGTAAGTATATGAGTATTGTAACAGTATATACTGCCAACAGAGAAAAAAAAAAAGAAAACAGAAAAGGAAGCTTTTAGCTCTTGTGGTGTCAGTTACTAATTTTTGTGATATTTATATAGAAAGAACAAGTTGGCCACCTCAAATTTTGATATTTGGTTTTTATATATTAGAAGGGCTTAAAAATAGATATTATTATTATTTTGATTTGATTTTTGGTCTTTGAACCTTTTAGGTTTTAGATTTCTAAACTTTTAATTTGTACCCAGGAGAACTGTAAATATATATTAAAAAAAAAAAAAGAATTCTTGTAAACTTTCTAGATTCCAACAGTTGAAGCTTTAAGTGAGATTTCAAATAAAGCCCTAAATATCATATCCAAAGTTATGCTATGAAGAGTAAAATCAGTTTATGCATATAAGTGGATGAAATGGTCTGGCTATTGAGATATATTGAAGTCTTTTGCCACTGAGTTCATTAAACCCTGAGTTTTTATTGTTTTCTTAATCCTTTTACTTTTACTGTCATATCCAGAGGTAATCTACTTGTCCCATGTCTCTGAATCTGCACCTCTAAAGGGGAATGCTTCCTCCATTTGATCAGAGGTGAGTCAGTTTAGGGGAGAGAGAGTCTGGGCTATCAAATTAATCCTCAAAGAGGTAGTATAGTTGTTATAAAATTAAAATTATTCTTCCTTTTCACATATTGAGGCTAAAGATGTTGTAGTTCATTGATCAGGGCTCAATGCCACCGAAGCTTGTGAAATGTAGAAAGCTAAAACAAGATGTTTGTAATAGAAGAATAATTATAAATAGTATTTAAAATGACTGATTATTCTCACCTTAATGAAATCTTGGTCTGATGGTGTCGGGAATTTTGCATTTAAGGATTGTGGTGTTGGGTACTTAAATCCATACTACTACTACTACTACAATGTACTTTTTACCCCAGGTTAGATCTCTACAGAGCTAAAAACGTTGTGAAATTTTGATCTATTGTCTGCTAAGAAAATGGATAAAATACAGTATTTTGAATTTATCTAGCCTTTAGGAGTAACATGGAAAACTAAAATGTTCGAATAAATAAATTTTTAGAAACCTCTCAGCAAACAGTTTATGCAGAAGTTTTGAATTTATATAAGCAATTAAATTTTAAGTTTTCCATATAACTGTTTTCATTAAAAGTTGAATAATTGAATTAGGAATAGTAATTTTGGGGTTTTTTTTTTCCCTTTTTAGAAGTAATGGGTTTATGCAATATACATATTTTGTAGATGCTAAATAATAAAAAAAATAAGCATGTAAAAAACTTTAGGATGTTAGAAAAAAAATTGTTACAGGACTTTCTTTTCCATTTTTTGTAAAGCATGAACACAACATAAATTTAGAATTTCATAGACCTCTTTTAAAATCAATAGCAATTTTTTAGCTTTGGTTAAAAAAAAAAAAACCTCTTTCATTAAAAACACTTCAACATGTCTTTCATTGTCTCAGAAAAAGATACCAAGTAAAAATAAGGTAGTTAGAAACCTTAGGTGCAATGTTAATCTTAACTACAAATAAATATTCAATAAAATAGAGTAGGTAATGCTAATACAATACCCAAATTCTGGGTTCTGTTTCTGAATGATTCGATGACAGTAGTGAGTCCACAAGTAAATGTCAGCAATTTGGTTGTACTTTATTAGCCACTTCTCTAAATTAAAACCAAATAAATTGAAATAGCAGGTTCAGCAAGTTCAAGTTAGTTTTCATAGATGCAAATCAGACTTAAAATGTACTTGTTGAATTCATTGCTTTCCTTCACGTAGTTTATTTTATGACATTAATCTAACATTAACTTCTGTATAATCTTATTTTTATGAGGTATTCCCAAATCTTCCCCATACATGTCACTAATCATCTTAGTATAAGTTATTCAGTGATCAGATGCTCTTTACTTTTATTATGCATCCCAACTTCATTCTAGGGGGAGAAAAACAAAATAAAGATGACAAGACTATATCATTGCCTTCTTAAGCTTTTTATTTACAATATCCACTTTGTTATAGTTTTAGATAATTTTATAGTTGTTGTTTTAACCTTAGTTTGTATGAGGAGTGTCCTTTTGATGTGCATCTCCCAATCATCCCTGCCACTATGCCTGGGTTTACATTGGAGAGCTGTCTTGGCTTGTGTAGATTGGATGTCTTTAGATAAATGTAAACTGAGAGAGAGCACATCAAGTGGGCTTCATCACCTGGTGAATGTTAAAGGCAATGGATCAGACTAAAGTTAAATACTCCAAGGGGTATGTAAAGTGGATGATGAACCTGCAGTATGGGTCATACTGGTCCACTCGTTGCTTTGTCTACTCACTGACATGGACATCATTTATACAAATCTCAGTGATGGCTTGAGACATGTTTGCAATGAAGTGGAGATTTTCCTCTGATATATATTCATTCTGTAACAGAAGCTTCTATTTCAGCCAAAATAATACATTTATTGCAAGTAACCCTGGTTTTAAAATCTTTGTTAGGCTTATGAAATTATGCTTAGAAATGTGGGAATGAAGTTAGTGCAGTCCTGATGTAGTCTTCTTGTGTGTACAAGCTGTGATTCAGCTCTTATATATAGTTCTGCGGATCTCCTTGCTTCATTTAGTTCTCACGGTGTTTAGTGACAGTTTAATAAGAAGCTGCCCAGTATGTTAGTTCAGTGTCAGGAACATTTGACAGTTTCCCTTGTTTATGGCACAACATTCAAGCTCTTCTCATGAGTTTTTCTATATTACTGTTCACTGTATTTTGCTTCCTAAACATTTCCAGAATAATTTTCACAATCATTCGAGGGATGCGATGGTATTATTCATGTTCTGTGAATGGCAAACTAAGACACAGGGACACCTGTGATGTATTTTTTTTCCTTTTTTGAGTATTGAGTGTTGACAAAACTTTGTTCAGAACACCACTTTCATTGACATCCCATCACGTCAACTATGTCAGACTCTGATCATTAGACCTCTCAGAGAGGGAAGCATAAATTTATGTCAGCCTAAGGAAAAAAGAGGTTTAACCCTTGCTTAATATCACACAAAAACTCTGTGGTAAAACTGGAGTTAGTCCAGTAGTCCAGAATGCCACTAAATCGACTTCAGTATGTCTGCTTCTCTCTAGGAGTGAGTGATTGCACAGAGTGAAAGCAGAGACACATCCCTTCCCGTGGTCTGTCACCAACAATGTCCAACAGCATATGCAAGCGAAGAGGAAGTGAGCATGTCAAACAGCCAGAATATTTTCACAACTCAAGGACTTTCAAAACCATAGAAGATGCTTGATTTCAATTTATGTGGCGATTTTTTTCACCCAGTAATTTTACCCTAGTTTTTGTTTTGTTTTGGTTTCGGTTTTGTTTTTTTTTATAAATTCAAGTGACCTCTGGCATCCACAGCATCTTGCAAAAAGGAATTACGTAATTCCTTGCTCTGTGAAGAACACCTGATTTGATGTATTTTGAACCAAACATCAGCATCATTCAATACCATTTTATATTCCTATGGAAGGAGACAGTGGACAGTCATCCCTTAATTTTTCGACCCCTTTTCCTTGTGACAGGTTTATTTAAGTTTGTATTTTCTCACAATCATCTTTTCCCTCGACTAGTGAATAGTAATCAAATTAGTCAACTACTGCATTTCACCACATTTGTTGGCCTTTTAACACATATTTTCCAGTTCTATCATATCTTTGGAATTGGGGCAGGAAGGGGTCTGCACACAGATAACCAGAGTCAGGTGCATCATATCTGGTGTATTGATGATTTCTGTTCTCTGGTTTTTTTTGCTTTTCTAACATTTGTTAATCCTAGGTTTCTTTTTGATCTTCGTTTTAAGATGTTGGTTTTGTTCAATTCTCATTTATATATAACCTAGGTCCTGATTCTTTAGTGGTCATTGGTCATCCATGTCTGTCATCATGTAGATAAAGTTGGGATAGCTTTTTACACCAACCTTATGTTTATCTGTGTTGAGTATTGTTCGCTATTTTGTTGTCCAGTTACACAGTCTTTTTCTGTCCTGCAATTTCTGTCACTGGACTCTATTTTAAATTCATAAATAACTTAATACAACTTAATTTAAATAGTATTTTTCATCTTTTATCAAATTATTTACTTATGCCATGATTGTCTCTTTTGTCCTATGGAAGACAAATTTCTCTGTGCCTTGGTACAAAGCTATTTAATGCTGTTTGAAAGTATCATTCAGATAAGTGATACAACTGATGAGCCAATAGCCATCTACTTAAGGCTGAGCTGCGATGCTCTGTTGCTTCCCCTAATTTGAGCTGAATAGATTCTCCCTTGACTGCAACTGGTCATTCCAGATCTGTTTACCTCACTTGAATAAGGGTGGTTCCATGTGGATAGCTAAGTTTAGGTGTTTTCATTTTGACCTATCTTACACTTTATTTATTATTTAGGAACTGTGATGTTGTGGAGTATTCTTAATTAAGACAAAAGACTGAAAAATATTTATTAAATGCATCTCATCTGAGCATATGTAGTCTTAGATTTTTGGAATTTAATCAACCTGATGTAGATTTTCATGTTTGCATGGATTTTCCTTTTAGAAGAACTAACTTGTCTGATAGTATATTATGAGAAGTTGATACACATATTTCTATAAAATGATTCTTGGAAACATGTATATTACTGTTCTTTAAAAGGAGTTGGAGCCTACTTCCCACCAAATATTCAGCAGTCATGGATGAATTAAAATTTTATAATATTCCATTTGAACTAAAATCAGTTATTTTACTGACAGAATTAAAATAAATATTGAGTTTGAGCTCTATTAGAAATGTTTTCCTTGAACCTCAAATGTCTAATCGGTTTTCTTTCAAAATCCTGAAAAACATAAATTAATTGGTACACCCCATATTTAGGGATGAACAGAGATTAACTGACTTAACTGAGAATCACAGGTTATTTTAACAGACTTTTGTCTGTCTAGGAATTACATCTTTTTGCCAAATAACATGAGTGAATAGCAAACCTCCTTCTGTCTGTTCCCATTTGAAACATGAATTAGCTTTTGAACTCTGCTGTGTTCCTACGTAACTATTTTGATTTAACCTTTCTTTTTAGACAGCTAAGGATAGGAAAAATACTACTTTATATACCTGTTAAACTTTAACATAAAGGACAGTTAAATAAATGAACAAGGAATACATTAATAATGATTGATTAAATAACGTAAGAATCATGAAGAATAAGATATGAGGCTAAATACCATCCAGATGTATCGCAGAAGGAGGGTGATTTAGCAGAAACAGGTTTTGAAACTGACTCCAAAACCTAAGATGAGATTCATCTCACCTAACTTCAGATGCCCGTACTGTAGATATCATGATCAGAGAACATCATCTAAACAGCCATTGCAGTCAATGGAAAGAAATAGGCATTTATACAGAAGGACTCGTCTCAGCCTGAGCCAGATGTCTAAACTGGTTTTGGTGACTCAGGATATAAAGGAGTTTATGGCTCTTTGAGCTAGATTATGGCATGGCTGCCTACATTATGTCTGGCATGGTAACTGTCACTCCCTAAAGCACAGAATTACTTTGGATGAGGAGGTTTTTACTTATTAATTACTTCATCTTGTAACTATCATGAACATATATGGCATTTTGTTGGTATATTCTGATTTGGTTTAGAAATTTGTTTAACTTGTGGCAGTTTTATCTATGCAAAACAATACACTTGCATCCTTGCTTTAAAATGAACATACAGGTGCTCAAATAATTTAGCTTTAGATCTTTACTTGTGTGTTTGAGCTCTGTTTCATATCCAATTAAAAATCAAAATGGAAAAATGTACATAGATTCATAGTGGCATATAGGTGGGGTATATTAATTGAGCTAATTTGTGCCTGAAATACTAGGTTAATTATATTTGTTATGCTTGTAGTGCTTGTAAATCAGAAAATAATTGCTTAATTGTAAATTACATATTGATTAAAGCTCATGTGTGATTTCAAAGGATGACTATATTTAAGTTTGCACAGTATACCTTTCAAATATTAATCACTAAATGTGCAAGGGTGTAACAACTTTTTTTTACATAGTTCTATCAATAGATACCTATTCACAGTCAAGGTGAATGGTATCCTCTTCTGCCTGGATGGTGTATTTCTGGATCACCTAGAAAGCTTTTAGGTTTGTAATACCACTCTATTGTACATTAGTGTACTTGGAGTTGAATTAAAAAAATACGTATTAACCTCTCAAATACATTCTGAAGTTTTTAAGAGGCAACTTATAGTGGAAGAGGAGAGGTTGGAGTTAAAACGTATACGTGAGGCAGCACCTACACATGTACTTGATATTATTTATCTTCTAGATAAATAACAAGTCTTCTTATAGAGGGCTCTCTGCAAGCTCCATGGTATACCACCGAGCTTCCCAACAACACAAATGCATATTTTTAGAGAGTTACTGCCCCTCAACAAAACTTTGTGGGTTAAGTGCTGTGGACACCCACTCGCATCCTCCAACCCAACAATAAAGGAATTGTTGGCATGAGCTTTCACTCACTGCTTTGGGGGTTTGTGCCTTTGCTTATGACCTCCTTTATCAACCAAAAGTGAAACTCTTCTTCATGCTCTGGAAGCCCCCAGAATCCATGTCCTGTACCTGCAATATGATTTTCTTCCCAGATCTGGCAGAATAAGATACCCTTCATCTTTTGAGTTCTTCTCTATTGAATCCTTACTTAAAGCAGCAGAAGAAAAAGTAGCGCTGCAATTTTGTGCAGTGTAATACAAACATGAGGTAAAATGGGTAAAAGATGAAAAGACTTCCTAAAGAAGTGGATTTTAAAAAGGATTGTTAAAAGGAATTTGAAGTACAGGTTTTGCTTGGCAGATAAGAAAAAGGAAGGCTTAGTCAGTGAGAATACGAGTGAGGAATGTGTTCGTGAGTATTCATTGTAAGGTCTGGCTATCCTAATCAGTATCTGCCACAAATCTAATAACTGACTGTTTCTTGTTATTTCTGAGGAGATTCCAGGCAGTGGGAAGTGGGATTTAATTGCCAAATTTCATCACAGTTGTATAATAGTGTTCAATAGAGTCTAAACCAGGATTTTGTGTGTGTATGTGATCAGATTGTGGTATTTGAAGTCAAATATTCAGGAATTGAAAAGCATTGTACCAGCCTGGTAAACCAACTAATCTCTAGCAGGAAAAAGATAAAGTTATTTTTAGACTGATTTCCTAAACAAGATGACAATATGACGCCCAAGCTGAATTTATGCTCAGTAACTATTATTAGTTATTATTTCAGTCTCATAGTCAGTACATGGGTGTTCAACTCAGTGTGTCTGTATGGAGCTCGTCGAGCACGTGCAGGCTCTTGGACAGCTGGGAGTTAGTTGAGGTAGAAGAGAGCTGGGACAATTCCCTTCTGGAAGGGGAATAGAAAGGATAGGAAAAGAGAAGCAGTTAGGGAGGAGGGGAGGAACTCACAGTAATTTCAGTAAAAAGGGAGGAGAAGCAATGAGTAAACGTCAAGACGCTCTTTTGGAAGAAACAGGAGCTTTGCTATCCTGCTGCTCACAGACACAGTTATTTCATCATGAAAAATCTAACGCTTTCTGCATGCTGTATCTCTGTTAGAATGTTAATCAGATAAATAGCAAATGCAGTTTTCCTTTTTTTGTTCTCGAATAGGTCTGTCTCCTGTTTATATGCATATATATCCCTAGCACACTCTAGTAAGTATCAGAGATTAAATTATTCTGTTGCTGAAAGGAGATTTAGTCTTGTGTTTCCTTTAGGTTCTCTTGCCATTTCTCTGTCCCTCTTTCTGAACTCATTAAAACTGGTAAAGTTTGCCTTTCTGTCTTTGTAAAATATGGTTGCTTCTGAAGTTGCAATAAGACATATGTGTGTAAAAATCCTTCATAACCTGTGTTGCCTCTCTGAGCCTCAGTAATGCAACTAGCCAGCCAGTGTCCTTAAGGCACAGCTGGGCTGTAATAAATGCGGCAGTCCAATCCTCTTATGGCTGCTGCTGCTCTAAACTACTTCCCTGAAATAAAAAACCTGCATTCTTCAGTGTAGAGAAAGTAGTAATACAGTGTAGATTTGGCTACCATCGAACTTCCCAGTTGTAGATTCAGTCTCAGCACTGCCTCTTGTGGAGAAAAACAGAAGATGAGGTTGTGAAGTAGCTACAGACCATCCCTTTTGTTTCAGTCACTAACTTATTCCTGTTCTCGAGAACTTCTGGCACAAGCGTGGCAAAGCCAAATTTTGCCTTTCTCTCTTGCCTTCTGCAGGTTGCTGCATGGCAAGACTAGTAATCTAGTCCTACTAATGCAGTTGGACTCATTGCATAGGGTGGGTCTCAGAACCTCCGAAAGACTTTGTGTATTCCTTGAGACTGTAACGAAGTGTGACATCTCTTTTGGAGAGATAGCAAAGCTTTTTGTAAAGATTTGGAAAAGTAGATAATCTACCATATCTGTCAACAGTTTATGCTAATAGATTGTTTACTTTCATCATTTAGAATTAAAGAAATGTGACTTTTACATGAACACAGCCAATTAATAGCTTTCTACCGTTGGATTCCAAAATGCCTTTTTTCCTGCTACATTAAACAATCGTCTACTCTTAGGTACCTCTAGCCTTACAGATACTTACAGTTGGTAAGCACATTATGTCTTAACCCTTCATTATATAAATGCACTAGACTATAGTTTTAATATTTCTGTTTGAGAGGTACATTGTAGCTGTGTGATGCTCAGATGAGTTATACTGAAAAAGATGGGCCCATCTGTTTGATTGATATTTCCCTTTGTACTAAGGCTGAGGTCATCTCAAAAAATTAATCTCTGATTTACAATGGAAGTAATAAATTTGGGACAATAAAAGTTCTTCAGAGAACCTACATTGTCTGACAATTTTCCACTTACAGTTTTCAAGATCTGTGTATTTAAACAGTTTTAATCCATGTAATGTAGAGTATTGATTTTGTATGGTGCTTGAAAATGTCATGCAAGATTAAATCTTATAGCAATCCAAGTGTACTACGACAATACAAGTTAATGTTATTAGCCAAACTTGTTATAGCATAAAAAAGGGTATCGAGTTTAGTTGACAAGACTTACAAGTGAATGAATTATGCTATCATTTCTTAATTATTTACTGCTCAACCTTTCCAGAATTTATACTGTCTTGATGTCAGCCTGCCTGTAGTTTCAGGTTTGATCTTCATAAACACGAACACCACATTGAGTGTTTGCAATTCTCTTGATCTTGTGGAGTATTCCAAGATTTGTTAAAAACCCACATTAATGTTTCAGTGAATTCCTTTCGCTTTAATTGCTCTCCAATGGCTTTAATACTTTTGGGGTATAAATTATCTCTCTGGATTTTAATAAAACACCCTCCTATTTCCCAAACTGAGATTTGCCAAATGCTTATTCTTTCCCAATTATGTTTTAAGAATTGGTTATTTTCTTAAGCTGTAATGGCTGTGATTGTTTTATTGGCACCTTTTGGTTTTCCTCTTACTTTCTGTGGTGGGTTGACCCTGGCTGGATCTGAGGTGCCCACCAAGAGCTCTATCAGTGCCCCTATTCAGCTGGACTGGGGAGAGAGAATATAACAAAAGGCTTGTGGGTGGAGACAAGGACAGGGAGCAATCACTCACCAATTATCAGGATGGGCAAAACAGACAGAAATTAGTTTAATTTATTACCAATCAAACAGAGTAGGATAATGAGAAATAAAACCAAATCTTGCAAACACCCTCCTCCCACCTCTCCCTTCTTTCCAAGCTCAACTTTACTCCTGAATTCTCTACCTCCTCCCCCCTGCAGTGCCACAGAGGGAAGGGGAATGGATGTTGTGGTCGCTTCATCACATGTTGTCTCTGTCACTCCTTCCTCCTCAATGGGGAGGACTCCTCACACTTTTCTGCTCCAGCATGGGGTCCTTCGCAAGGAAGACAGTTCTCTATGAACTTCTCCAGCATGAGTCCTTCTCACAGGCTGCTGTTCTTACGAACTGCTCCGCTGTGGGTCCCTTCCATGGGGTTCAGTCCTTCAGGAACAGAATGCTCCAGTGTGGGGGCCCCCTGTGGGGTCACAGATCGTACCAGCAAACCTGTTGCAGCTTGGGCTTCTCTCCCCATGGGCCCACAGGTCCTACTAGGAGTCTGCTCCGATGCAGGCTTCCCACGGGGTCACAGCCCCCTTCAGGCATCCACCTGCTCCAGCGTGGGGTCCTCCACAGGCTTCAGGTGGATATCTGCTCCACCGTGGACCACCGTGGGCTTCAGGCGGACAGCCTATCTCACCATGATGTTCACCATGGGCTGCAGGGGAATCTTTGCTCCAGCACCTGGAGCACCTCCTCCTTCTCCTTCACTGACCTTGGTGTCTGCAGAGTTGTTCTCTCACATATTCTTACTCTTCTCTCTGCCTGCAATTGCCATTGTGCAGGTTTTTCTTCCCCTTCTTAAATATGTTAGGAGAGAGGCCACTCCACTGTCACTGAGTGGCTCCGCCTTGTCCAGAGGTGGGTCTGTCTCAGAGCTGGCTGACATTGGCTCCGTTGGACATAGGGGAAGCTTCTAGTACCTTCTCATGGAAGCCCCGCATGGAACCACTCCCACTACCAAGACCTTGCTGCACAAACCCAATACACTTTCTTTGCTAATAACTTCCACCTTAGGGATCTGGCCGGCACAGAGCACGGAGGCTGCACTTATAGCATTGCTAATGGACATTTGTTTTCTGCTGAGAGATCAAATACAAAGTGTTTGCAGTATATTAATGAACACATATAGCTGTAATATGCTCTCTTATGTGATCCAGAGATTATAGATATTTCTCTAAAAGTACGGATAGGATTGGACTTCCTGAGATTAAGTGAAGAAATGCCAGGAAAAACCATGAACTTGCTTTTTATTATTTTAGTATTTTAAAATTAAGAACAATGTTGTAACATACTGCCTCTAAATGATACTCCGGAGTACCTACAGAACTCCATGTTAAGTATTTTTTTAAAATAAAGCAAAATTCTGCTTTAATTTTTAATTAGTTTGTGTATATCAAAACATTATCTTCAGAGCAGGCGAATTAGAAGTATACAATTGATCCCTGTTAGAATATAAATGCTCTTTCAAACATCCTGAAGTTTTTAATTCTAGTACCAAATATATTACATAAATGTTGAAAACGACCCCTCTGTGTTGAAGATGAGTCATAAGAGCCATTGAATATTGAATTCTTCAGGGCTTGTTGTAAATTAAACCTAAGTAATTTTAATTGTGTAAACTTTTACATTAAAATTACTTGTGTTTCGAGAAAGTGAATTTCTACGCTTTTGTAATGACCATTTGAGATGATGAGTGTCTGACTACCTTTTACTGGGAGTTTTAGCTGTTTCAATCTAATTTTTGCACAGTGCAGCAAGCTCCAAAAGTTTAATAAGGATTTTGAAAATTGGTTATTTTTTAGTTCTGTTTTTTTACAGCATGTTTATAGCTGTACAGAATGCTTTATATGCATGTCATTTCTGACTGCACTGAATATCCGGAGCCAATCTTTTATTTTCCATGAATTTATTCTTCCTTAGTGAGCTAAATGATTAGAAACTGATGATTATACTGTCATTCCTACTCCAGTATCTTCTGTAAGCACAAAGTATGTGTTACTAATAAAAAAGATATTTCATTAGTTTTAGAATTTTAAAATTACTCTTTTAGAAGTAGGGAACACTGTCAGTGTAATAATTTTAAAATCTAATTGCTTTCACCTGTTAAAATAAGTAAAATGCACGATGGTGGAAAATATGTGTGCCTTCGAATGGAAAATAGTTGAACACATACCCTGAAGTACAGGACTTTTTTTTTTTTTTTCCTGTCTGAGGGAAGTGTCTGTTTTGTACTGCTACATCTTCTCAAAAAGTCTGCGTGGCTTTTGAAAGCCAGCGATTCTGCAATGTACAATATTTCAGGCTAGCAGCTACTGCCGAGTAATGAGGCATGGGAGCAGCTGGTATTGGTTTATTTCAGAAGCTTTGTGTCTGATTCTATTAGCCTACCTACAGATGTAACTGCTCTTTCCACTGTGTGATCTAAACATAGAACAAATAATTCATAATTTTAAAACAGTTAAATGATCATTTTTGCATTTTGTTTGAAGTTTATTGTGTGAGGCTAATCAATGCTGAAGTAAATTGTGAGTCGCTGCTAAAACTAAAGCAATTCTTAACTAAGCAAAAGAACAGAACTTTTATAGAAAGAGAAGATGAATGTTTGTCACTGAACCATACTGAATCTAAACAAAGAAAAAGATTACCTAATAGTCTTGCAATGCATTTGAAGTACAGTCTGCTATTTGTTTGGGGAGTTGAATGGAATATATGTCTTAAAATATTTTAACAGCAGTAGTGGTGTTTTCCAGTGGATAGATCTTAACATTACTAAATTACTCTATCTTTTTTCCTAGTCAAGACTCATTATTTTACTGTATGACAAAAATAATTGAAGCTTTTTAAACTTGCCTGTGATGCATTTTAGAGCTAATTTGTACTAATGATGAATTGTGTTACAGGGGATTTTATGCTGGGTTTATATTATTTATTTATTTTCTTCCCAGTTTATATTGGTTGAGTGAGTAATACCAGTATCTTTAAAACCCGATTCGCATTTTAATTGTAAAGACTCACTTCGAGAGAGCTGAGTCATCTAGACAATCAAAACAAGTCTCACAAAACAAATATTGCCCCGTGTACAAAATAAGTACTAGCACATGAGAAGTTATATTAATATACTTTTCTTATTCCAGAAATTTAGTATAGTTCAAATGTGCCAATTGCATAATCGTTCTCTTTAGGGTTTTGGGATTTTTTGTCTCCTCAAGTGGCGGTTTTTTATTTAATTATTTCCCTATTACTTCCATGTGAAAATTGCTTTTAAAAGAAGTTGTATTTATGATGCATGTGAATACAGATTAATTGCATGTACTAATTAATGAAATAGGGTATATGTTACTTTAACATAAGAAATATGGAGTTTAAATATATATACTTGGAATATATATGCATATTACTTTCTACTTACTTAGTGTTTCAGATATGTTAGTTAACCTGACTAGTTTTAAGGCGGAAATGGTTTATAGAGATTATAGAGGAAAATATACAGCATGGTTTCCTATGATAGCAGTAGATTTGAAAGTGCAGATAATCCTTACTATCCTGTGTCCACAACTTTGACTTTAGGTTAATAAACTATTGTTTTAAGTTGCTAATATGTGGAATCAGTAATACTAGTAATATCCTTACATATTTTTGGTAAAAAGTAAATAAAAGCCTTTTTCAACTTGATTAAGCAGAGCAGTTGGAATACCGTCAGAGTGTAACACAACCACCGGTACACAGAAAATCGGTAATTGTCAACAGTTTCTGTTCAAGGAGTGAAAGTGAGTCACTTCCATAGAATTCTGTTCAGCTTACTGTACCTGCCTAGAACTTTCTAGCGCTTCAATCTCCCTGTAGGATGTGTTGCTTGTGGGCGTAGTGGCCTTTAGTTTCAAGTCTGGTCATCCAGTGTTGATTGGTTCTGGCCTCATTCCACTGTAGGTGGTTTCAATAAATTCTCTCAGGCTTTATGACAAAAATTGTTCATAAAGTAATTGGGAGATTTCCTCAGAGCACTCTACATCAAAGGATGCTTAATTGTCCTGGCCATGCAAGAAGAAAAACAAGATGTGAAGTGCTCAGTTTAATTAGGCCACAACTTTATTAACTCAACTGGGAGCACTACCCAGCAATAAATGCAGGTCATTGTTCTTTCCTTGATCATTCCCGGTTTTGGAGGACTGCTGTTCGCTTCCTTTTTCCAGCCCCAGAGATGGGACCTCATGGTTCTTCCCTTGTACGAGGACTAAGTTAGGGAATATGTGAAAGAGGGATTTGTCCCTTTGATATCACATACAGAGTCATGCAGCTTTCCCTTGCCTGCCCAGTAACTTTCTCATAACTCATTGTTTAAGAAAAATATTCAGAGGGGAAAAAAAAAGTTCAGAAAAATTTTAACTAATACTATTTTGAAAAGGATATTCATACAGTAAAAGAAATGGATGATATTCTAAGAGCATGAAAATGGACATCAAAAGTGCTCCCATGTCTATACAGTTTTCTGCAGCATATCTTAAAAGCTGTACTTCTTCGCTTTTCCTTAAAACACTCTATAAGCTATTTAAGTGATTTTATACATGGCAGATGTAGCTACATCTCCAGTGCAAGCCTGTGCTTTGCAACAGATAATGCATTGCAGTGCATGAGCTGAGTTTCTCCAGTCATGGAGACTGAGATGATCAATGCTCTGGGAAGAAAGCTGCTACTTCGCAGCACTCAGCTGAGACAAAGGGTCTGTGTGGGACTTGAGCATTCAGCTTCCCAGGTTGGCTCATAGTACATGTATCATCAGGTTTTACTACTTCTTAAAGAGAAAATGATTGGCATGTGTACAATTAGTGAAGTTTTTCCATCATGTAAAAACAAATATCCAATTTTATCTGCCTCTCCTCTTCCTAAAGAGGAGACAAAAAAAAAAGTGCCAGTAGTTTCTGAAGAGATTCCTGAGCTATTTAAATATACAAAGTATACCCTCAAGCTGTTCAGCTATGCCCCTTAGCGTGCAAGGAACTTTCCACATTCTGCTTTTGATAAACAATCAAACTTTTTTACCAAACATTTTCTATAAACCGACATTTTCTAATTAAAAGTTTGTTTTGTGAAAGTAACTCCAGGTGGTATAATTAGTGAAATGTATTTTAATGATAAATTTTCCTTGTCCTATTTTTTTTAATAACAAAAAATGTCCTATGCATTTGAGATGCTCCCTATGGGTTGTATATAAGAGCTTGGTTAATTAGCTAATCAACTTACCCACCTTACCTTTTTAAATGTGTCCTGTTTCACAGGTGTAGTCTCAAATTTTATTTGGGATAGAGAAGATAAATAAAGCATGTAGTGCTCACCCTGGCCTGCACAGAAGAGGAGATTTTGGCCTGTCTTTTGAGAGTTGGTTTCTTAACGGGCACATCAGTCACAGCGCTCAGCCTCTGGTCAGACTGCCTATCTTCAGGCTGTCACTGGGTGTCTTGTATCAGGCCTCTCCAAAGCAGAATAACCTAGATGCCATAGCGTGACAAATTATTAACTCTGAGTGTGTTTCTAAAAAAACCTTGCAGCCTCTTAAGACTATCCTTTCCTTCACTTGTCATTTACTTGGTTTTGTCTTCTTTTTTTAAAGTTGCAACTACTACATGGGTTTTATGGTAGTGGGTTTCTGCCTTTTTTCCCCTTTGCTTTATTTCTGCTCTATAATTCCAGTGGTTTTGAATATTCTCGTGTGTTCAAATTTTGAACATTCTAATACACACATTCTAATATGTGTGAGTACTGATCAAACCCACAAGTGTGGAGAGGATATTCCATGTCCTCCTTTTTATGTTCTGTCTAAAAAGGTCTTTAGTTTCTGTTCTAGATGGTCAATTTGGAGCATCATTCACCTAGTCAGGAAAGACAAAGTCATTCATGTAGTGGTTCTGTGAATAGAATACCTAGGTTTAACTTGAATCATTCTTTATGTGTCCAGTTGTTGTTTAAGGTCAAAACCTTTTTTTACAATAAAAAGCCTTTAGAGTTTGGGGTTTTTTTCAATGTTTGGATTTTTCTACTTTTTTCTTTGTCAGAATAAGACATGGACATGCAAACACAGTTTACAATTTCATTAATTTGCTTTAATTTACCATAGGAGTTAAAGGATTTTTTCTGGAATTCATTTGCACTTCTTTATTTTTCATGACTACACCCGTATTATTAGTTTAACCGTTCCATTCTTATTAGCTTTTTGCTGCTTTCTCACACCCCATTCATCCACACATGCAGTAACTTCTTGGCATCTGTCCTCTCTACTGTTTTTTAATTCTTCTGACTGAGTTAGTGTCCATTTGAGTGGTGACATGCAGTTAGATATTCCTTACTGTGTTTTTGATTTAAGGTGATTTCATATACTTGCATTACCATTGTTCACTGGCTACTCAAGGTAGCCTCATGTTTTGCTGCCTGAAGAGAATGGCATGCCCAGAGTCGTCTGAACAGCCTAACTAAATGTTGACTACTAAAAATGTTTGGAAGAGCCCCTGTATGTTCTAGATTTTTGTTATGGTTTGGCCAGGATAGCTGCTTGGCACAACTACAGCAACAGATTTTAGTGCAAGAAGAATGTTTCCAAAAGCTCCTGTCTATGTTTAGCCCATATCTGGGGCTAAACTATGGCAGTTGCTCTGTCATCCAATGACTCTTCCTGAGACAAGAATGAGGATTAGGAAAAGATCCATGGGTGGCAATGAAAGCAGATTTAATGAAACAGCCAAACTAATACCAAAGTCAATATGAAGTATTCAAAGTTATACTTAGCCCAGCAAATATATAGTGGTGGCAATAAACAGGAAAGCAGTGCTCAAAAGGAAGAGAAGCGGGTTCAGGAGAAGCCCAAGGAAGAGCAGGAGGCCTAAGCAGAAGGGTCCTGCCCAGCAGACCTCCCCCTTTATAATGAGTATGACGTTTATGGTATGGGAGCCATAGGTGTGAACCAAGTTGGGTCAGCTACACTGGCTGGCTTGAAACTGCTAATGGCCTCTAGACCATGGCAGGCCTATGATTCTGCCCCAGCAAAAGCAGGACACCTCCTAATACTGTGACAAGGTGGATCTCATTTCTGTCAAGGAAGGCAAGCATTTTTATCCAGGCTTAAATTCACCAAATTTACTCCAAACATTGA
Organism: Buceros rhinoceros silvestris; assembly: GCF_000710305.1. Taxonomy (NCBI): domain Eukaryota; kingdom Metazoa; phylum Chordata; class Aves; order Bucerotiformes; family Bucerotidae; genus Buceros; species Buceros rhinoceros. Next base: position 187,497 of record NW_010408940.1, read on the forward strand.
GAAGCCAGGGATTATTCTAGACCTTGTCAGCATAGTTCAGGTTCTGGAAATGCCCTCCAAAATGGCAGGGAACAAAAGTTAAGTGCTGCAAAGACATATCTGAAAGTAGGTGTGGTGTGGCCTCTGTTGGTGAGTGCAGTCATATGAAATAATTACGTGCCCCTTTCTGCCTGCTCAGATTTATTCTCCACCTCCTCCTTATTCCCAGTATCATTCTCAGTCTCCCTTGTAGACAGTAGGTTTCTCTGAAACACCAGAGCCCTGTAGCTGTGACCAACATTATTGCCTTTCTACTTGCTTTTCCCATGGTGCTGTCCTATTGAATTCATTCTCCTGAGATCCAAAATGATACATTTTAATCCAAGATTTCTAGCATCACTGTCATCTGCTAAGAAAAAGAACAGAAACAATTGTAAAATCAGTTTGATCACCACCTTGAGCTTCTAGCTGCTTTTGAATTTTATGAGGTAAGTAATCTCCAAGTATTCTGCAAGATCTCTACAGCTTACAAGGTATTTGTGGCTACTTTTACTCAAATCCTTAACATTGACTCATTGGATTTGATGCAGTTACAAAAGGTAGTCTTTTGTATTTTATTTTGTGCTAAGTTGCTGTGAATATGGGAGATGCGTTGCTTTGTGTTGCATAGCAGTACCTTTTTTTCTGGAGGCTTTTTTTCTCCTCCAGATACACGTTAGCCTTTTTTTTTTCTGTCTGGAAGAAGAGCTTTTGTCCCTGTGAACACTGTTGACATGAATGGAGTTACGGCTATTCCTGTCATGTCTGGTATTCCCAATTTACCCTCTGCTTCACCGGCTTGTGAAGAATTTTATCAGCTGCTTTGGCAGTGAAAAAAAAAAAAAAAGAAAAAAAAAAGAAAAGGAAAGAAAAAAGGAGATGTACATAGTATACTTGCTTTCCAAAGTATCTGAAGAATGACCATGAGTTTAGTGATGCTTTTTTTACAAAGCAGCATGATTATGAAAAAGACCTTAATAGGTGAATGCTCCCTTTGTAGAGTATCTATGCAAGATAAAGACACAAGATATGAAGAATTGGAAAGACTTTCTAGATTATTATCCAGAGAGAAAAGAAAATAACAAACCCATTCCTGATTAGGAAACCTCACATGAGGCCAGAGCGTAATGATGAATATGAAAGTACAGTCATCTGTGTATAAGATGTATTGTATAAATGTTTTCTTACACATTGATGTTATTAGGAGTTTGTTAGTAGTCACTCTGTGGTAGATGTGGCTCTTGTATTTTCTAATTTTGCATTGTTGTGCAGACTTAGAACCTATGGCAGAACAAGTTCTGAAGTGCTGAGTGGAGACATTCCT
>NW_010408940.1:188926-194089 GCF_000710305.1 Buceros rhinoceros silvestris
TGCTGACAGATGTGAACGTATATAAGGAAACTCAAGGATTTGAGTGATGTGGAAGAAACCTGTTGTTGGAAATATGCAAGGCGAGTTTCTACTGTCCGATACACTCTGCAGAGAGCGTCACTATATTGGAGGACTAATACGTATTTCCCAGTATATGCTTCCTATGCACCCATACCTCTTTAGGAGTCTGTTGTACTAATACACTGTTTGCTTTTCTGTTTCTCATTTCCTAAAGTTCACGGACGATGAACCAGTGTTCTCTTCCTGTCCTTTTTCATTGGATTGGCCACGAGTTCACCAATTCTTAAGGTCCCATGAATCTCATCCGTATTTGTTCCAAGGGTACAAACCCCAGCACAAATAGTTGTTCCAACAGCAGCTCTGTACCAGTGATGGTGTAGCATTTCTCTTCCTCTTCCCTGTTATGTAAAATCAGTCCAACTGCTTATCCTGATCTGGATTCCCTCTCATTTTCCCCTTTGATAATATTCTTTACTAATACTAGTAGAGTTGTGGAAGATAAGCAGAAGGTGTTACTTCATAGGTTTTCCTTTAGAGTGAAGGATGTTATTTTATAACTCGGGCAGAGAGACACCTTTATTTTCTGCAGTCCCACATCAGTATTAGTGAGCTCCTTAGTTACCAAACACTGCTTGCAGTAGCAAAGAAATACACTACTCAAAATCGATAAGCTGTAGGAAAAAGTGAGTGTCTAAGAAGATCCCTGTTACCTAAAAGTATCTTTGCAGCTGGACTCTGCCAATGTATAGGGTTGTTTAAAAGATACAGCGGTAGTGAAGATCTCATTGTCTCCAGTCTTTGCCACTTTTAGGAAAACCTTTCAAGATGAAACTCAAATTCATTGTTGGTTTTTCAATTTTAACAGGAGGTAGGAAGTTGAAAGCTCCTGTTTATAAGCCTTTAGTATCCGCTTAGCTTTCTAATTCTGGCAGCTGGATTTTAATATGTTCATGTAAATTTTGCTGTTCTAAAGGTGCAGAAACCAGTCTTATTTCTAAAAAAAGCATTTACCAAGCAGTAGAATACAAGTGAAATCTCTGACATCTGGGTGGCACAGCAGTTGTGGCACAGCCTTTATTTTGGTTGGTACATTCGTAATGCCTTTGTCTTCCTTCTTCATTAAACTTGGAGCAACTTAAGGTGGTTGAAGCTCTGTCGCGTTTGGAGGAAATGGTCCAGAAAATATTGATGGTTGACTGACAGGCAAAATATGATCTTTCAGATCTTCTCTTCTGAACTAAGAAAGTGACATAGAAATCTAATTTTCTTTTTTTAAAACAATATGTTTATATCTGTGAAAAACAGAGTTGCATATTTAAATAGGGGAAAGAAGAAAAGCTACTACAGGCTTGCACATGAGAAAACATTGTGAACAACTTCATCGTCTTAGGTGTAACTGAGCTGGATAATGCATTCTCGAAATCTAATTATATTAATTTTTGGTAAAAAGAAGTCCAAGAGAGATGCTACTTTTCTACAGAAAAGGTTCGTTTGAACAGCTGTAATTTATGTGGCTGATTTCTTTTTATATTCAGTGCATACCAGTTTTAATTATTTTTAGCCATGCTGTCCAGCTGACAAACCTAAAGGCATCTTGAATGAAGTTCAGCTTTCAGACTGAGACACCTGAATGTACATTTCCTGTCAGAGGTGTGTGCACTGGCAGTAGGTGGTAAAGTTTCAATTTGTAATGGATGGAGCTCCCACTTAATGAATAATCAACTGAGTCTGGAGGGTGATTTTTCTTGTGCTTAAGTAGGTGTCTAGAGTGGGGTTTATTTGCCTAAACAAATGTTTCTAGTGTCATTAGAGATGCCTTTAGATATCTGAAATGTCCACAAAGGGTTAACAGATCTAACACAGGAGCAACAGGAGACCTCCGTCCTCTTGGACTGACAGATAAAAATCAGGCATGATACCCTAGATCATCTAAACGTACATTTAGGCAAGTAACTAAGAGCCCTTGTGAATGGGCAGTTTCATTTCTCTCTAAGCTCCATTGACTGTACAGACTGTAGAACAAAGTACCAATTTTTCTTGATTGTAATAGATTATTAGAAAACAAACATACATGTGGGGACCTAAATTTAACTGCTTTAATGTGAAGCTAAATCCTGCCTTTGTACTTCTTTCTGAAAATATGAAAGTCCAAATAGTATAGAAAGTTTTTTCCCTGGTATATGAGAATATCTTGAATCTAAATTAGTTATTGCTAAACTCTGAAAACATGTTAAGGACATTTGTCCATGATGCAAGGCGAAGGTTTATCTATGCAAAATAGATGAGAAAGATGCAACTCAGGTATCAAATTCTGTTGTGGTAAAATGAAGAAATGCTAAAGGTCAATGCACTGCTTTTGTTCCAGTCGTAATGGAAAGTGGTTCTATCTCAAACTGAATTTCTAGGTAACTGTTGAGAAGTGATTTTAAAGACAATCCCTGGACTCTGCTTACCTTTGGTAGGGTCAAATACTATTTTGTGATGAAGTTCTTTAAAAGCAGCGTAAAGGAAGCCTCTCCATCACCTCATCTAGACTTTTTCCTAGACAGATAGGTTTCTGATATTTCTCTTCTGTCTAAAGGAATTGAGGTGATCATGCGTGTTCTTAATCTCAATGGCCAACTTCAATCCGTTGCCATATATAGTAGTACAAAGGGATGTATTTCCTGCTTCTTTTGGATTTTGTAAGATTTCATTCGCCTCTTCCTATTACAAAAAATGTGGATTGTAAGCCGTTTAAATTATTTCAGAATCTGTGCAAGAAGCAAATAAATAATGGTGGGGAGAGTGAGACGAAACAGGAGTACGACTCCTTGTATTGTTAGCATAGGCACCATATTGGGCAAACTGTTTTAAGATAATGCTTCACTTCAATCTTTTAATATATATTCTCTTTAGATTTTAGAACTGGGCAAGAACAATTTTGGGTACATGATAGCAACACGTTGTTCTGGAAGGATGGTTGTTTTTGTTAATGTAGTTTCCAAAGAAGGCAGGTTCCACTATTCCCAGTTTGCAAATGAAGAAACATGACTTCATCTGGCTGGAATTAATATGCTAGCCACATCACTTCTCTGTTTGGAAAGCACCTAGCACACTGTGATTGCTTTCAAGTGTAAAAAATTGTATACCTTATAATGGACGTTGTATGCTTTCTTTGGATCTGATGCTATGCGAGGGTTGTTCCACAATCTGTAGCAGTTTTGATATTATTTAGTATATTCTGGTAGCCTCCCCCCCCCAAAAAAATTCAATTCATACAGCGATGGATAGTTCAGTCAATAACTTCCGTATTAAATTAACGTATTCTGGGGACATACCTAAAAATTGTTGCCACTAGTATAGATATTAGGTTCATTTGTAAAAAAGTTAATCTCAGAAGCTTATAAATTATTTCAAAAGAAGAAAAAACTATCCTTCAACCTGTGTTAGCAAAGAGGGGTTTTAACAATATAATGGGTATTAATTTGGTCCAAAAAGAAGACATGATTTTAATCATCTGGATAACACACTGTCCTTCCAGATGGACCAAGTGCCACTCAGATTGTCTTCTCTGAGATACAAAATATTAGATAGAGGTTACAGTTAGACCAGTTCTGTGTTAGGTCTTGCTTTTTCACAATTTTAAATGAGCCAGTTAGAAATGTTTTCAATAAAGATGCACATTTTTTAAGGCCAGAAGAGTCTGAAAGGAATAGAAACTCTAGGATAAATGACTGAGATGGGAAGGAGGAGAGAGATAAAAGGGGAGAGAGAAAAGAGGTGGAAGTGAAAGTGGAAACAAAAAGTAGGAAATAATCACTTCCTAACGTGTTCTTCGATACGAAGTCAGGTTTTTTCCAGAATAGAGAAGTAACTGGGTAAACCAGGACACTAAGGGGAAAGCAGAGTGAGAAAATTAGACAAAGGAGCAGAATTAAATGAAAGGGAATGCAGGCAGTGTAAGAGTAAAGAAAATGAATTTGAGGATCAAGAATCAATCAGATACATATAAACAAAGCACTAATATATAGAAGGAAAAACAGAGGTAATGAAGTCAAATAATAGAAAGATGGAAGACTAACCTGAGATAGAATTTCTTGTTTATGTTCTATAGAATGCAAACATTTCAACCTGTCTAGTTGAGATCTGTGTAAATTTGGTTGGTTCTAAAGGAAAGCCATTGCTCTCGTTACTGGGTTAAAAATAGTTGGACGTTCTTGGGCAGATAGGTGGGCAAAGTGGTTTTGCAAACTACTTGCCAGGGCAGCAGCTGATTCCCCCAGTCTAAATTACAAGGCACTTATCCTTGCATTCCCAAAGTGCTTCTCAGCTTTTTGACAAAGTACAGTAATAGTTGTAATATTTGATACATCAATTTTTGAAAGAACGTACTAGCTTATAAGTAGCATGAACTTGGTCAGTGGTCTGGTGAGTTTTTTCCTACTTCTGTATTCTATTTAAAGGTATCAAATGTGTATTGCATGTTGTGTAATATTCAGCTAAAGGGTCTAATTAAAATATCATATGAATGTTTGTGGAATGTAATGCAGTGGCATGTATGTGTATTATAAAAAACCAAGCACACGAGTTTTTTTGAGAATAACATTCCTTCATACTATATACATCAGACTTATCCAGCCTGAACTTCCATGAATCAGTTCTGGGTATACTGGGTGTTCTTCCTTTAAGATAGATCTATCCTTCCTCTCCAATCCCCAAGTGGATAAACAGTGTTTGCCCTGTGCATTTCTGTTCCACTCTGCCAGAAACTCACAGTAGCATTCTCAAAACGGTCACAGGGAGAGGTGGTCAGGGAGTCAGATGTTATTTAGGGCTCAAGTTTCTGTTCCCTCTATGGGAAAAACAGGGGACCAGGTAGACTTAGTCATTTGATGGATTGTGCATTTGTAAAGTGAACACAAGGGGTGGATTTTTAGATTTTTAGTTTATTAGTTCTTGTCCTTTTGAGCTGAACAACCCCAGGTTTTCCAGCTCTGCTTTTGTACTAGAGGAGAGAATTTTTGCTGGTGAAAAGCAATGGCATGACTTAATACGATTTAAGAATAGGACGAGAATTAGTTAAGAATAATAGATGAGGAAATATTTGTTGTAAGACATGCTGCAGAAATAATTAGAATAAAATGTGCAATTTAGGGAAAG